>NW_024387250.1:63104-151928 GCF_900408965.1 Simochromis diagramma
TGAGGAGCAGAGGAGGATGCATTCTCTTTGTCCAGTGCGTGTGCTACGCACCTACATTGAGCGCACTCAGAATGTGCGTTTATGTGACCAGCTGTTTGTCTGCTTCGCTGATCCAAATAGAGGTAGAGCTCTGTCCAAACGGAGGCTGTCCCACTGGATTATAGAAGCTATCTCACTGGCATACAGCACCGGTGGTCTTGCTTTGCCCCACGGGGTGAGAGCTCATTCCACCAGGGGGATGGCAACCTCATGGGATCTTTTTAAAGAGGTGCCTGTAGCTGATATTGTGCGGCAGCTAGTTGGGCATCAACGCACACTTTTGTGCGGTTTTTATCGGTTGGATGCTACAGCCCCTTCGGTGGCTCATGCTGTCCTTTCTGCTGGGTTTACCACTCACTAAGGATGTGGTGGTCCAATTCCGGTTCGGTGGCTGCTCTGTGGGGCGTGTATATATGTCCCATACTTATGTGTTGTACCGAGTGAATCGACTGAAAGGGAACGAATAATTATGTCTATAACTTCTGTTCCCTGAAGGAGAGGAACGAGGTACAACACAGGTGGCCCCACTGAGCAGTTTGGCTTGGTGAAGAACTGAGGGATGACTGTGATGACAGCGGCTATATGTGCAGGCAGGGCCGTGCGCGTGTCATCACACGTCATCTGCCTTAAAGGCGTGATTAAAGGTTTCTTCAGCCAGGACACGCGAGGGCGTGATATCCCATGCTTGTGTGTTGTACCTCGTTCCTCTCCTTCAGGGAACAGAAGTTATAGACATAACTGTTCGATTTGGAGTCAGCGGAGCGGGGGGGTGGCTTACTGGGATTAAGCCCGGGTCATTTTTTCAGAAGCATGGAGTCTTTTGGAGTGTAATTTGTTAGTTAGATGCCTGACTGACAACTGTATAAAACAAAAACAACACACAAAGCACAGAGCGCACCGTCGTAAATTCCCCCTAATTTTGGTATGATCCGAGCTCAGGCACTAGGCGAATGAGCACAGCATCCATGTGAGTGAGGGGGGGAGAAGCTGCTGCCTGCCAGTTTGCTGCCGACAGAGGAGAGCTTAAGTTTGACCAGGTACCAAAGCAAATCATTCGTACTGTACAAATAATGTAAATATGACGGTGTATCACAAAAGATTGATATCAAACTGATCACTTGGTTGCGTTACTTGCTCTTCGAGTGAATCAACAAATGGATAAATAAAAAGCCCAACGACAAAGCTGATTTTTTTTAGAGTCTTAGCTTACATTTCATATTTACAGTTTTTATCCTCCACGGCTAAACAAAATCTCTAAATCGGTTTCAATTGTGTACTGATGTGCACAACAATGGACATAAGGAGCTTCTTTCAAAGAAACAACTCAGGTACATATTATTTTATATATTATGCTTTGTATGTTGTTCAGTATATCTATGCAAAACAAGAGGAATTTCAATACACAGCAGTATATTCACAGTTGAAACCAGTTGTCTATATACACTCTATATACACTTTTTTTTTTTTACTGTTAAGCATCAATTTAGAGTAAACTTGCTTTGTTCTGGATAAATAAATGTTGAAATATCTTTTGAATTAGTTAAATGTCAGAATAAAAAGAGGGAGCTGTCTATTTTAATCACTTACATCAAATTTAGGAGTACATATACACTAAGTTTATTGTTAATTAATAAGAAAACTCCAGACGATTCCATTCTGAGCTGAAGAAGCTTCTGATAGGTTAGTAGAGTCCATATGAGTAAATTGGTGGCACACCTGTGGACGCATATAAGGCAAAACACAGAGCCTGTTTCTGTGACATGGGACAAATCGAGAGATATCAACCAAAACACCTGGAGAAGAATTGTGGAGCTCCATAAGTGTGGCCCAGTTTTGAATACAAAATACAAAAATTAACAAATATGTTTTTTATATTTATCAATCTAAAAAAATAAACATTTTGTCTGATTTGATGTTACAATTAAAAAAGTGTTTGTGTTTTTATCTGAAGAGTATGTAAATATATGGTTTCCACTGTATATTTGATGATGTTGGTGTTTGGCTTGATTGTCAGCACAAAGAGGGAGAGAGAGGAGAATGAGGACAGAACAGAGATGGAACAAGAGCAGGTGAGACACACATGTTAGTCAAATGGTTGTTTGCTAAAACTCATCAGAACATCTAGTACCTAGTGTAACTTTTTAGATACCATTTGTTATTTTTCAAATTCTATATTTATTAAGTTATGCAGGCTTATAAAGGCTAAATAATTATATAAACTTTTCTGAATCTAAATAGTGTACTTTGGTAGAATTAAAAAATAAGTGTAGTGGCAGGTCTATGATGATTTTTAGTGCTACTATCATCTAGTTTTGATTCTGGTTCTCTTTTGGTTAAGTCCTCAGTAGTCCTGATTTTGAACTGTTGTAGTCCTGTTTTAATTCCGGATCAGTTCTGGGTTTGGTTGAATTGGGGTTTAGTCACTGTGTCTTGATACAGCCCAATTAAAAACTAGTTTAAGGTGATATTTATTTTTTCCTATATGAAGTCATTCTTTTTTGAACAAAACTCAAAACAGAGCCTTATAATCTTTCAGTCATTTCTACCCTCACTTGATTTCCTTTCGCTGCTCAGCTCTCACACAGTGGCTCAGTTATGCTCCAATCCCTCCATATTGTGGCCAATCACATGCGAGGATATAGGATAATATCATTATGTGAAAAACAGAGAGGGTGAGAGATGCAACAGTCAAGTGGAGCATCCGTCTGTCCTCTCAGTAAGTGAGTGAGACAGTAGACAGCGGAGGTTCAAGGTTCAAGGTTCAAGGTTCTTTATTTGTCACATGCATAGTTATACAAGTATAACACACAGTGAAATGTAGGCTGACACGCTCCTCGACATGTGCAAAAATTGGGGGGGGGTGTAGAGGAAGAACATTATATATATAAATATATATATATATACAGACATATAGTATATACACTGGGTGAATGTGCAGTAGTAGCAAGCAGGTGAATTCTGTATATTAATATGAATAGACATCTGACTATTTTACAGGAGACAATATAAACATATTTAAAATTAAAGGAATTTGAAATGTACATTGTGCCTGGGTTTAGTGTCTGGAAGAGTCCTGTCTCAGTCAATTATAGATGATGTGAGAGGGCGGGTGTGTGTGTTTAGGGCACGGATGGCTTGGGGATAGAAGCTCCTCTTGAGTCTCTCTGTCCTTGCCCGGAAGATGCGGAACCTTCTACCAGATTGCAGAAGTTGGAACAGTTTGTTGCCAGGATGGGACGGGTCCTTCAGTATCTGCGCTGCTCTAGTCCGGCATCTCCTGGTGTAGGTGTCCTGAAGCGGGGGGAGAGCAATCCTGCAGCAGCGTTCTGCTGTACGGATCACTCTCTGGAGAGCTTTTTGGTCCTTCACACAGCTGTTCCCAAACCACGATGTCATGTTCTGTGTGAGGATGCTCTCCACAGCGCCTGTATAGAAAATCCTGAGGATCTTTGGAGAGACCCTGAACTTCCTCAGTTGTCGTAGGTGATACAGGCGCTGCCTAGGGCTGTGCGAAAGCAAAAACACATAAATATGCCTGACACCTGTAAACGTAGCAGCATCTGGCTGCAGTTTAAAGATTTTTTTTGTCTCGACTTGGTCTCCGTCTTGGTCTTGTCTCAACGTGGTCTTGGTCTTGTCTTGGTCTCGGATTAGGCGGTCTTGACTACAAGTCTAGCACAACCTCACGTGTCTGAATTTACAGTTATGTTTTGGTATATATCACCTTGTCTTTGTCTTGAAGTGGTCATGTGATTGGCTTACCACGACTACTTTATTCTTCCTCAGTCAAACAGCAGCACTCATGAGATTGTTTTGCCCCCTTAGCTCCAGGTGTTGTGCTAGAAAGTGATCGGGAGGGCGCGCAGCTGCTTAAGGCCTTGTGAATTGTTTCTTGTTTCCTGTTTTATTGTGAAGGTCCGTGTCTCATGTGAGTGAATTCAGTTTTGCTTCCCCTGTCTCCTCTTGTCAATTACTTCCAGCTGTGTTGCCCACCTGTGTGTAATCTCCCTGTGTTCTTCTGTGTGTATTCAACTCGTGTCTATTCATGTACTAGTTGCTGTTCTGTCTGTAAGTCTCCTGTGTATTCTCTGTGTTTTCCCTGCCATCCACCTTCTTATGCATCTGCTCACCT
Organism: Simochromis diagramma; assembly: GCF_900408965.1. Taxonomy (NCBI): domain Eukaryota; kingdom Metazoa; phylum Chordata; class Actinopteri; order Cichliformes; family Cichlidae; genus Simochromis; species Simochromis diagramma. Next base: position 67,276 of record NW_024387250.1, read on the forward strand.
TCCTTCATGTTTGCTGTTTAGTAGTGATGGGTAGCTGAGGCCTTGTGAACCGTTTCAGCACATTCCCCAAACTGTATTGATACTGTGTCGACACAGCGTTGCTGTTTTTCTTCATACTGACACCTGCTGGACCTTAAATATCACTGCTGGCAACTTTCTTGAGACTCACAACAGACACTGATTCAAATACCTAGTCATACTTGTATACACTCTAAGGTATTGTACTTTCCATGGAATCATTTTATATCTTTTATATTTCAAATTTTATAGACATCTTTAAAATATATTGTGAATGACATTAAGTGAAAATTAAAATAAAAGTATTGTGAATGTAATATTACCCATTTAAATGTAATTGACTCAGAATCTATTATAAATTTTTATTCAGAAAAATAAATTTATCCAATGTTTTTGCATTCAGTCTATTGCTGGTTTTTTTTTTTTTTTTTTTTTTTACACTATTTCCCCATCTGTGCCTGTGAGATGAAGCTGGGGTACACAAACTGTAAAGCCAGGTGGAAAAGGTTTGGATAAGATGTTTTGCAGCACGTTAAAGGATAATACTAAACTTGCCTGGAACAGGTGACTGCTCTGATGAAGGCCTAGGCTGTGGCTCAGATGTTGTGTGGGCAATTACTGCAGCACACTCCATTTTCAGGTGCCTCACTACACTTGGAGGAACTACAAAATCCGAGTGTTTTAAATCTTGGGTCTAAAAGTGTTGAGAGGGTCAACACACTTAATGACTCCAGATTAGAAGCAGTGTCTGTGACACGACGCCTAAGTTGGTCATGGAGATGGGTGGCTGCTTGTGTGTGGAGATGTAAAGAGTTCTTCTTTCTCATCATGTAGCCGTGACAGCATCTGATATGTGCTGTTCCAACATGTTGGTACCTCGTTGATAAGTTTGAAGATGGGCCATCCCATCTGCTGCTGCCCTTGAGCAAGCTTTTCTTTGGCTGTAGTGCTTGATCTGAAGAATGATACGATTTGTCTCTTATGGATGAAAGTTCAGGGATTTGATCACATGATTTTTTGACTAATAAATTGAGTTTGTGTGCAATGCAAACTGAATGTCGAATTTGGAGAGTTCTTGTTGCTGCAGTCATGTTTGGTGCTGCATTGATAACAAGACACCTTACCTTATTTGTGATCCTCCATCATGCCCGTTTTGAATTGGGCCAAATCGCCTGCAGTGTGACTTTGTGGAAAGTGTTTCACACCCAACACAGATGTACACAGCTGCATATTCTCATTAATGTAGTGACAGGTAAGAGCCAAATAAGCCTCACAGGCACAATACTAAAGGGTTGGCAGTCCTTTATAATAAAATTCAGGACTGCCTGGTTCACAACAGTCTTCCTAGATGCTTGATTTTAAAATAATAAAACACATATTAATAAAAACAAAATGATGATAAAGCTGCTCAATGTCTATATAGGCCTACCTCTGTTCATTCTCGGTGTGTTTGTCTCCTCCTTTTCATGTTTTGCTCTGTAATGCCTAAACACTGAGGAGGTGCTTTTGTTTGTGTAAGAAAGCAGAACAGATGTGACATTTAACCTGCATAAAATGAAATAAATAACTCACACTGCAAGTCACATTGCTGTTTTTCCTATTCTAATAGGTTACACTGAAACAAAGGCAGACAAACAGTTACATTATTTGCAGTTAAAAGATCGAAATGATCCCACACAGCAGAAACAGAGATTTGTACTTTTTTTTTTTATCTTTGCGAGAGTAATTTTGTTTTTTGTTTTTTTGGTGGCGACTCATAACGTTAACAAATGCAGATGCGGTATCTTTTAAACACAGTTTGGCGCCTTGGCAATGAGTGATACAGCAGCTGTATCGATCACGTGACTTTTTCTTAAAGCGACACACGCACCGATACAGGCATCACTAGGTGAGCTTGATACATGCTCCGGTGCGTCAGTGTTGCTGGACCCATCACTACTGTTTAGTAGTTTAATTTTTCCCAGCTTAGATTATCTTTAGTTCTGTTTTGCCATTTTTCACCTTGTGCTTTACTTTACAATAAACCACCATCTCAGTGAGTGCCTGCGCGTAGATCCCGATTGATTTTCTCCACACGGCTCATCCCCTTGGCCGTGAAAGGAAATCAGAATGTGCAGAGAATTGGTAAGGAAAAAAAGGTAAAGGTAAAAAAGGGCAACTATGAAGACTGGAGAAGTGCTTGGTCCAAACGACATACCTGTGGAGGTATGGAGGTGTGTAGGAGAGAGGGCGGTGGACTTTTTAAGCAGGTTGTTTTACTCTATCTTGGGCAGTGAGAGAACACCTTAGGAATGAGGATGTGTACTGGTGCCAACTTTCAAGGGGAGGAAGAAACTGCTGACGAGGTGCCAAAACGTGTAGTGTTTGTCTTATCTTCTGATGGTTCTTACTTTATCTTATAATTAAAATAACCATACTTGGGATGGGCAGGCGGTTGTTTTCATGTGTCTGTTCATTAGAAACAACAATGGTAAAACCATCATCTACCTCCGCTGACTTGTTTATTTCCCCACATAAACATTTCACATTAAGGACGGGTAGAGTTTGGTGTCATCAACATAACAGAGAAAATTGATATTAAATGTGTAGGAGAGATGACCAATTGGAAGTAGCCAGATAAGAAATGGTAGAGGTCCCTGAGGACACCAGTAGTAAGTGGAAATGGCTGGGATTAGACATTTTTGAGTTGAATTAACTGAGTGCAACTGAAGAGAGAGGACGAACTAGTTCAGGTGTGTGTCAGTATTATCAAGTAAGGTTTGTTATACCTGCATCATTTATATTGTTAAAACTCTAACTTTGATAACAGAGTTAATGGCATATTTCAACTCTGAAGCAAGTTTTCACATTTGATTTTGATTTTAATCCTCTGTAGACCGCTATCTTCAATCATGTTATCATTGTGAGTCTTAACCAAGTGGTGCATTAGCCTCCACGTCTGAAAAGGATAGAGTGGAGTGAAAAACAGAAAAGTCAGTGATGTACTAATGTAGCAAAAATAGGAAACATTAGAACTCAGTGTAGCTCACCCAACACTCTATCTTTCTTGCTCTAACTCACTGATTTACTCATTACCCATCATGACTCATTACACTGCTGGGGTAATGTTTCTGCCATTTTCTGAATGTAATTTTACTAATTATTTTATTTTATTTTTAAGATTTAAGACTTTGCAGCTGTGGGTGGACAGTCTTCGCAGTCTCACATGAAAAGTTCTTAAAAACTTAAAGACTGGAAACAAAAAGATCAAAAGAGGAAAAGGTTCTTTACTGTCCAGAGATGTCTGAGAGACAAAAGAGTTTATTCCACTCTGACAGTTATATTATTATTATTATTATTATTATTATTATTATTATTTGATTTGATTCCTAAAAATATGAATTGTTAGGGACCCTCTGCTCTACCTGAATGTCGCTTATAATAAAAAGCACTTAGATTGCTCAGTTACACTCAGAAAAATAAAGGTGCCAACTGGAACCAAAAGTGGTTCTTTAGACTGATGCCATAGAAGAACCTTTTTTGGTGCCACAAAGAACCTTTCAAACAATGGTTCTTTGAAGAACCATTTCTTTCAGTGGTTCATTGAAGAACCTTTAAAGGTGCCCCAAAGAACCATCAAGAAATGGTTCTTTGGGGCACCTTTAATGGTTTTTCAAAGAACCTTTGTAAAAATGGTTCTTTAAAGAACCATTTTTAAAAAGATCCTTCAAATGGTTCTTTAAAAGAACCATTTTAAAGAACCTTTTTTGAGTGGTTCTTTAAAGAACCATTTTAAATCTTTCAAAATAAAATGTATCATAAATTGAATTTGAGTAGGGTAAAATAAATACAAGCACATAGACATATATTAATGGTTTATTGGCACTTCGTATTACAGAAAAAGACAAAAAGGCATTTTAATGCTAAGCACAACACCACTACTAATAATAGCATATAAGTCATTTAAACAGTAATAATTAAATATCTTTACTATAAATACATATAAATATTATACTATAGATAAAACAACAATTTTTACATTAGAAATAGCAATACTTTCATAACAGACAATTAAACAACACATTTTCATCAGCATGTTTGCATTTTCAGTAAAACTGTTTCAAGAACAATCTTTTTATTTAAATTATCAATGAACTGCAGCCTTAAGTTATGTAAGTTAAGTTTAATGTGGGACTCATGGTCCTTTGTTAGTCCACACTGGGACAATTTCAGTCTCTCACCTGCACTATGCTGGCAATCTAGGAGATATTTAATGCATTTGCCACTCTTTGCACAGCTACTGGTACCCTATAGGGTAGAAAAGTGTAACATAAATAAGAAACGTTCCATTTACCAGTCCGGCGTCACAGGTGTTGGTGAGTGAGCTGGATGAAGTAGCTAAGAGTGCAATGCACACAAGTGTGGGTTCACTTACACAATGGCTACAAATAGAGTAAAGCCCTACCTTAAATCTGCTGATAACATTCACTGAACTTATCCTCCTTCTCTGATTCTTTAAGGTTTTTATGCGTGTGCTTTCAGTCTTCACATGTCAAGTAGCTGACACAGATCAACTCTGACATCCAGGAAATGCCGACAGCAAGGAAACAGCCGAACCAACAATTGAACAAATTCTTCCTTCTCTTATTTTTCAGTTCATGCATCCTTGATTTCTTTGCTCTCATTTCCTTGAACCTATCAGTGTATCTTAGCTCCTCCCACCAGAGAAGTGAGCAAGTGAGGCGAGGAAAACATGTAGAGAGGAACTAAGAGGCTTTAACAATATCAGACATCCTTGCTTTAGTCGTTTTAAAGCAATGCCAGTTAAATATAGCACATCCATTGTTTTGTTACAGCAGAGTATACTAAAGTATTTGGTTGGGTCCGTGTGATGAGTGAGACTTTTAAGTCTGTGCCAGAGACAGAATAATTCTCTCATCCAGGAAATACTGAATGCAGTTTAACAGTTAAGATAACACAGAAACAAGTTATTCCCCCTTTTCTTATATTTTGGATTCTACATCCTTGATTCCTTTGCTCTTATTTCCCCAATCATCAAATTGATCATCATCAGCTCAGTCCCTCACACATGACGAGTGAACAGACAAGGTGAAGAAGACATGAAGACAAAGAAGCTAAAACGAGAGGTATTCATGCCTCCGAGCCATTACAGCAATGTCAGTTAAAAACGATGTTTGGCACAGATGCTGCTGGTGTTCATTGTTTTGTTGCAGCACACTCCTACATATTTACAGAGTCCTGTTTCCACTCCCTGTTTGTTATGTCTCTTTCATACATCATTAGTAAAACACTTTACTCAGGATATAGTAGATCCTCCAGATCTCCCCTTTCCTGATGCATTTTAGAGACTCAAACATGCTTCAAGATGGCACATTAAGACTGATTACTGGGTCACAGCCTGCAGCACAGGAAAGAAGGGCAATGAACAGATAAATGAGGAAAAACCTAAGTTGTTGCAGTCCTGTTCTTCATACCTGTTTTAGACAGTAGGGTGAGCAGTTTAATCCTTCACCCGTATTTAGGTATAAGAGAGCCATGTCTGCTTTGAGAGATCGGTTATTGTGATGGATTGTAGCTTTCGAACTTGGATGAGGAAATCATCTACTTCCTGCAGGGTTAATGATCACTTTCTTTGATTTCTCAAGTGCATTCAAAATTATTCAGCTGCTGCTAGTGAGAAAAAACTACAGTAATGTCAGTAAACACCACCTTATGGATCACTGACTGCCTGACAGGCTGACCACAGTATGTGAGACTGGGCCGAGCTCTGTCTGATTTAGTGATGTGCAGTAAGAGCTCCACAGGTGGACAGTTCTGTCCTAGACTTCATGCACTTAGACTTTCAGTACAAGTCTGAGTCAAGACACCTTCAGAAATACTCTGATTCTGCAGAGGTTGGATTTAATAGTGATGGCAGGAGGAGGAGTTCGAAGCACTGATGGATAATTTTGTGATGTAATCTTGAAACAATCATCAGCTGAAGTACAAGTACCTTATACTCATAGTACATTGAAAACAGGCGGAACTGGAAGATCAATACAGAGGCTGAATACAAAAAGGACATGAACAGACTTTTCTCAAGTAGTGAGAGCCTTCAATATGTGCAATCCTGTCTCTGTAAGGCAGAATAAATATGCTGATCATTATTAAATCATTTAGAAGAGAGAGACCTAATGTTTAATTCTTTGCCTGTAACTGTTTTACTCTTTGGTGTAGTTGAGGATGTTTTATTGTTCTTTCTTTGTGACTTTTTATACTGAAATTATTTTTTATGGTTTTCTGTTTGTCTCTTAGTGGTCATGACCAGGACAGTTTTTATGGGGATGGGGTTGCAGAGATGTGTGTAAGACTGTAACTCTGCTTCCTGGTCCAAGGTCTGGAGATCCACATTTTGGGGTTTTGAATCCATTCAGTCAGATTTCTATAAATGTGCGGTGCTCCATGTAAAGTAGTGTGGATGCCATCTCTCCTGATAAGACCACCTTTTCCCCAGAAAGCTCACATCACTCAGACAGACAGCGTTTTAACGTGAACCTGCAGCTAAACATGTTACTGCTGATCTGATACACTTTACACTAGATACTTTGGCCCATACCGACCAGTCTGTTTATATATAGGATTATTTTCAACACCTTTCAGACAGGTGTTGAAAATTAATTTAACCAGCTATTTATATTTTGGGCAAGATAAGATACATAAGGACTTGACTCATATCCTGTAAATACTGCTTCTAGCAGCAAAGAATATGTATTTGGAAACAAAAATAACAAAACCTGAAATTAAAATTCACAAATAAAAAGAGGGTGTTGCACTAAAGACCTCACTGTGATCGCTCTGATTTCTAGCATCAAAACAGGTCAAGCCATCAACAAAAAGGTAGGTGTTGGAGACCTTTAAGGTGGTCTGAACATAAAATGGCGCTATGAATTGATGTCAGACTGCACCTACCGTTGGAGGAAAACAAACAAACAAAACAACAACAACATTAAATAAACTCCAAAATTTCACATGAACAGCATTTTTTTTATGTCCCTGGCCTGCAGATGCTTTGGGTGAGCCAGGCACATCATATGGGGGCCACCAAAAATATTTGGATGGCAAAACAGAATTTCCTGTTTTATTATGCTGTTGTCTAATATGGGTTACTTGAAAAATATGTCAACAAAGGGAGATGAAATGATACGCCCATTTGATTCCCTGCTATTAAAGATATCACTGAAAATAAGTACATATGAAAAACAAATAAGATGTCAAAATCCATAATAATTTGTTTTGAGCAATAAATTTTGGGGGCCCCAAATTTTGCCGCCCAGCCCTGCCCTCCCTTTGGTGGCGTGGTGACATCCCTGGCTACCACTTGAGAGAAAGCAAGAAAGATAGAGAGTGTTGGGTGAGCTACACTGAGTTCTGTCAGCAGAGAGAGAGAGAGAGAGCTGTGCACTAAATTCATTCAAATGTTTTAGTAAAAACTGCCTCTGCTGTCATGTCTGTCTCTTCTGTTTTGTTTTTTTTCTTACTTACATCAGAAAATGTTTCATGTGACTTCATCCTCATACAAGAGACACAGCTGTAGCTATAAAGCTAAGGAAAGTTTCTTTATGGTCCAGAGGTGGCTCAGCAGAGGATCATTTAAACATGCAATCAGGACCACGTTTTAAGCGGACTGTTGTGACTGGCTGAAATGAAAAGACCCATTAAAATGTTATTAATGTTACCTTCTCATAAAGAAGGAGAACACATTCAGTCTTATTTCCATTTAAATATATATTTTTAAGTAATTAAAAATAAATCCTAATGATATGCCAGCTTCTATAATGATGCTTGACAATGTAGAACAAACATGATGACACAAACTCCTAGATAACTTAAAAATCAACCAGTATTTTTATTGGAAATGAGCAGGACTTGTTTGCATCATTGTTTCACAGAATAGCATTATCAAGATGTGACGATAGCCATACTGAGCAGCAGGTGTCCCTGTGGTTTCATATTGTTTCAAAATGTCAATACAATTTCAAAGCAAATGCTTCAGACATTTCAGTGTTTCTGTTTTGTTCAAGCCTCAGTTTGACCATCAAATTGTGGAGTGTCGCACCAAAGAGCTTCATTCAGACTTTGGTGCAACACTATATTTAGACTCAAACATGTTTCATGTGTGTTGCATAAGTGTATTTTGGACTTCTCAACAATGGAGCCATCAAGGAAGCATTCCCAGGTGTAGGAATATTTTAACCTGGTGCCACCAAAAAATAGAGAATTAAATTTACTCTCAGTGTTTATTCAAATTAAATATACTTACAGGTCTATATCTTTCATGGGTGCTTTTGTTACTGTAAATAAATAGAATAATACAATATTGTGTGGGAAATAAATAAATGTGAATGAAAATGACAATTAAACTGATAATATCAGTGTTTGTATTTCCATACAAACACATCACAACTGCCTTATTGCATTATGTCAAAACCATCTTCCCTACCCAGGATATAATTAACAATCAACAATGTTTCTCAATGTTTTATTTTTTAATTATTATTTTGTAGATCGAATTAGTCAGGCAGAGTTTTCTAAGATGGAATACACAAAACAAAGATGTGTAAAATGAAGTCAGGCTGTCAGGATATTTGAGAAATTCTTGCAATCATTTTAAAATAAGTATGAAAGGTGCATCACACACGCAAGGCTTCTTTTGGCAGTACATAGACCACCGTTGCCAGCAGATGTCACCCGTGAGAGTAATGAATGAAGCTTATGATCCAGTTTTTCACACAGTAGTTCAAGGAGGCAAGAAATTTCACCAGTGAACCCTGACAAGGTACACATGTGAAGTGAAAACCATTACAGGTGACTACATCATGAAACTCATTGAGTCAAAAAAGCAAAGGGTGGCTGCTTTAAGGAAACTAAAATATAAAACATGTTTAGAGTTATTTATCAATTTTTCGTTGCTACAAAATTCCACATATCTTGATTCATATATTTCATGTCTTCAGCTTGTATCTACTATGTAGAAATTTGTAAAAATAAAGAGAAACCTTTAAAGGTTTGTCCAAAACTTTTGACTGTCATGTCATGTTGTTCCTGTCATGTCAACAGTCACTAGAGAAAGAGAAGAAAATGAATCAAAACAAAAGAAATAAGATGATGAAGATGAACACAAACTGTACTGGTTTTCTTTCCTCATTGTAAACTATAATGCTTGAACATATATATCCACTAATGATACCTTTAGTTTTGTCTCATACTATGTTTGACTTTTTTATATGTTATTATATTATAATATAATATAGTATATTATTATTATATTTGGTTTTTCTGTACACCAGAAGAAAATTAGTTGAAATTCCAGTAATCTCAGTGGCCATAAAAAGACTCTTTGAGACATTTTCCTGCCTGCTGTTTTGTGATATTTTTCCAAGTAGCAGGAATATCAGCAGGTTCTGTTTTATACTGTTTGGCAAAGTCCATGTTGTACTTTGCTATCACATATTTCCAATAGTCTGATGCTTTAAGGCTCACATCTGGAGGGATTTTCCAGTCTGGGTAAATTTGCTTGTAATACTTATAAGGGTGATATTCATGGTTTGTAGCACTGCAACGAAACTGCTGGTCACTGATCACAAGAGAAGAGCATATGTCAGTGATCAGTTTTTGTGTATTTGGCCAACTAAATCCTCCAAGACCCTGAGGGCGATGCAGTGCAGCAAAGTGCTCAAAATGGGCTACTCCTCCTGCATCACAGGGAACTTTGCAGAATCGACACTGTTTGCCACAACCAACCAGTCTGTTGAAAAGCTCATTCAGAGGCTACACATGGAGATGCTGTAGTTTCATTTCAAAGCTTACATTTTTAAATTCTTTTCTCAGATCTTGTTCCATCTCATTCACAGACACTATGAGCCAGTCAGCAAACTGTTTCTTGTCAGCATTGTTCAGCATCATGAAAGCTCCAAGAGCATCCTGGGAAATGACCAGTTTATCACCAAGTTCTTTACAAATATCTTCGACAAATGTCTTCATATCATCAGTCTCTCCTCTTTTGGCCTTGTTGATGGCATCATTTATGCTTCTGATACATGACTGAAGATGCCTGTCCTCAAACTCAGATACTGACCCAGTTGAGAAGTGCTCCACTATTTTGTTGTGTATCCATGTCTTGACATATTTCTCATATGAGCAAATATAGCTCACATAGTTTTTAAAATCATCCTTTGAAAGTAAATCCAGTAAAAGTGAATACTGGAAGGACATTCGATTGCTGAGCTGCTCACATGTCAGCATTTCACCAATGATATCAGGTCCCAGACATCGACTAATAAAATCTTTAACAGCAGGCTTCAAACATCGGTTGGTGAATTCTTCTGCCTTCTTCTGACACTGGTCTCTTTCATGGAACACATCAATGAAATCATCACGAAACCTTTCCTTGTATTTAATCAGACATCTGTAGGGATCATTTTCTTGGACGAAATCTTCGTGCATTTTCTGAAACTCTCTGGCTGCAAATCCACAGATGTGCTGTTTCAGGGAAACTTCAAACTCAGTGTCTGTCTTAACATCTTGATTGCTTTGTAATTTCTCATCAATGATGTTGAGGATCTCCTGGATGTAAGTATCTGAGTAGTGTTTTTTTCTTTTCACTATTTCTCTCGCAAACTGAGAGCAAACATTGATGATGCTGTCAGCCAGTTTTTGTACAGCCATAGTGTGATCATGAATGATGAACCACTTCCTGGGTTTGTGTTTACATCGGTTGTAGAATCCTTCAGGTGTATATTTGAAAGGCTCTTTTCCACAATCTTGCAGACTTTTTTTACTTAATAATTCACATGCATGACTCCCCCTGTGTGAGAGATTGAGTCTCAGGCAGTGAGATACGTTGGTGAAGACACTGGAGGTCTTTGGTTCAGAAAAAGAAAGTTTTTCCAGTGTTTCACTCCACATCTTATCAAACTCTTTGTCCAGCTCTTCATCACTCATCTGGACATTTTTCTTTCTGCATTTATCTATCAACACATGAACTGCCTTTTCAATCTCTTTTTTATAGTTCTCTTTGATTTTTTCAATTTCTCTCATCCCCTCTCTGTTTTCTGCTGCTGCTGTGAGCTGATTAAAAACGGATCTCTCCATTTCTTTTCGAAGGCTGTTTGCACTGTTTAAGAATTCCTCTTTGTATCCCTCATCCAGATAAACATGAACATCTGTTTGCTGAAAATAATGTGTCAGATTTTCTAGAAGTCTTGTCTCCCATGTGGACAGCACTGTGGAGGCTACACTTTTCAAACATGTGAGAAATTCTCTCATGTCAGACGATTCAGATTTTGCGGCAACTTTACCAAAATTGGAAATTCTTCTTTCTGCGTTTGATACAAAGGTGTACATTTCTTTTCTGAATTTCCACTCCCACTTGTTGAATTCTGTGCAGAGTCTCATGTATGCATCAGCTACGAGGCTGTTTCTGAAGCTGAAGATGAAGTTTTCATGCTTTACTGCATTCCACAGACTTGTCATCCACTCTTTAAACTCCAAGATATCATTAGCAGATGACTCACAGTTTCCCAGCAGTTTGATGATGTGTTTCTTGAGCTCATATACAGCCTCACTGTACCCTGCACTGACTGGTGCCATTGGTGGGTTTCCATTCCAGAGTCCAGGAATGTACCAGTTCCCAGTGTCTGGATTGTACTCCATCACATCAGTGAAGCTCTTGTTCTCCTCTTTCTTTTCCATTCTGGCTGCTGCCTGGGTCATCTCATTTAACTGTTCCAGGAGCAGTTTCCTGTCTCGTAAGTTCTTCTCATGGGCTGAAACATCGGACACATTCTGGTGAACGAACACACATTTCGGCTTTTTGCCCACCTCCTTCATCCTGAGAAAAGCATGCACAACTATTTGTAGGATGTCCTTCATTTCAGTTGAATTCTCCATTGCAATATTAACAATGGTGACATCACTCAGCCCCACAACAAGTGTAGCAAGCTCATTGTCGTGCTCATAGCTGTTGTCTAGTTGCGCAAGTTCTGGTGACTTTAAGCCCTCAGTGTCAATGATCAGCATGAAGTCACAGTTTAGGACTTTTTTCATGTCTTCATTGATTTTGATGAGCAGCATAAAGGCACCTCGAGTACATCGACCACTGCTGACTGCAAACTGCACTCCAAACATGGTGTTAAGGAGATTAGACTTTCCTGTGCTCTGAACTCCAAGAACTGTGACTACTAGTATCTTTCTGTTTGGAGACACCAAGTCACTGAGCTGAGAGAGAACATCACTCACCCATCTGAGAGGGATGTTGGATGCATCTCCATCTACAAGCTCAAGAGGAAATCCATCAAGCAACAACTCTGCACACAGTTTGGGCAGATGCTGCAGCTGTTGACGTGCTGGATCTGTTTGTGGAAGGGACAGTGAAGCTTCATAGATCTGACCCATTTCACGGAAGAAGTGTTCAGTCCCCAGTGAGCTGTTAGAAATTTGTCTGTCAATTTCTTTGATCTCCTCTTTGTTCTCAGAGTTCTTACATTTTTCTTTATATTTTTCCTGAAGTTCAGAAAGTTTTATACGAGACAGGTTATCGAGGTTCATTCGCATCCATTTCAGGAAATAAAACCTCTCTGTTCCTGGGCTTGATATTGCATTGATGAAACATGTCATAGCTGTCGACATGTCATAAGAGTTCTGCCTTTTCCGCAGTTCTTTTCTGTCTTCCTGAAGTTGACTTTTGTAATCTTCTATATTTCCAGAGCCAACTTTTCAAAGGCGAAATTCTTCCTTCTCTAAGCAGGTCAGTTCTTTCCATATTTCTCCTTGCCGTGGAAGCTGATCTTCTTTGTATTTAAGGATGTCTTGAATTTCTGCAGTGATGGCTTCTGCATTTGTCTTTGCAGTCTGGCACTCTGGAGAGTCTTCATCAACCAGGATTCCCAGGTCATGGGCAATTTCTGCCATCTGCTCTATTGTCATCTTCCCTTTCTTTTCTTTAATTACATTTCTAACTTTTTGCCTCAAATATTTTACAAAGTCTGCATCATTTCTTTGTTTATTCCTAATAATGATATTGTTCTTAGTTAAGCGCAAATTAGTTTCTACCTTCTTTAAAGCATCCAAAGTGCAGCGTTTGCTCTCACTGTTACCCACCAAGAAGATCTGTGCCTTGTGGTGTTGGTTAGTAAGTAGACTGCAGTCAGTGTCCAAATTGTCAAAGAACACAAAAACTGCTGCAGATGTCTGACACAAAAAGGAGTATTGTGTTTCAAATGAAGCAATGTCACCACGAAGGTTTGCTACAGCCACTGGTTGACTGAAAATATCAATGTTTGTGTTTCCACAAGGAAGATACCAAGTAATCTCAGTCAGTCCGTTTGAGATTTTTCTTGGACTGTTGCCACACTCCATGTTGCGGTGAACAAAGGTGTCATGGTACTGCTGAGAATTGCTCAGAAGCTTATTGAGAAGTGCTGACTTGGACAAGGAGCACTCACCCAGTCTGACAAAGGAGATCATTGGAAGTTCAGAGAGAACGATTCTGTCTTCAATGAAGCCCTTGGATTCTAACAGAGACTGAGGTCTGTACTTTTTAACAATGTCTCTCATGGCCCACAGCATGAGTGTGCACTGTTTTGTATCACAATTCGGAAGCAGCAAAGGCACAGAAAACTGACATGTGGACATTTTTAGTGCCATTTCCTGCTGCAGAAAACCATCAGAACACAGAAAGAGAGCAGCGATTATGTCGAGTGGGTTTGGCATGTCATCTGTGTTTGAACTGTCCAAATCCTCTGCATTCCCTGTTTCATCATCAGACTCACAATCTGATGTACATGTCATATTCCTAGCTGCCACATTAACCATCATCAGTTTCTTTAGAAAATACCATGGAAAGTCTGAGTTACTCTTGGCAGGTTCATCATTGATGGTCGTCTTATCAATCTCAAGTATTTTGCTCAGTGACAGTTTCTTTGTGTAGTACTGTTGTAAACCAAGATCTTTTAGTAAGCACTCCAGGTGTGTCTCTGTGGATAAAAAAAATCTGTTATTTCATTGTCATTTTACAACATTTTACATATCCAAAATCAATCTTTTTTATTCAAGATCTTAAATACAATCATTCTCATAGCATTCTATCAAGAATGAGTACAAAGTACTAAGTTACAATTGTGTACACTTCATTTTTTTAATTTGTTTTTTTCTGAAATATATTAACTCACCAGTGACTGCAGTAATGCTGACTCCACTGCTTCTGATGTTCTCAAACACAGAGTAGAGAGTGAATGTGTATTGAGTTCCAGCAGTGAGAGATGAGACTGTGTGAGTTACTGGTCCATCTTCATTTGGAACACTGATGTCTGTCTCTGTATCGTTAAACTGGAGAATATAGCTGATGTTGTTGTTGACTTTATCCCACTGCAGAGTGATGCTGTTCTCATGATATTCTACTGTTATGAAACTGTCAGCATTTGGAGGAGCTGGAACAGGAAGAAAAGAAAGACAAAACATCTGTGTAAAGTACATTTCTACTGAACTAATCTTTGATATCTAAACCTGCAACAATTAATCCAGTATCTGATTGCGTCCATCCCCTCCTCACATCATTAAAAAGGCCAACCAGTCAACTTTACATACATTTTATGAGGTAACAATGCAAGTATGCTTACTGTAGTTATCTGGTTGTTGAGTTTACCGTTAGAATTATTAACTGTATTTGCTGTCTTCAGACTATATTTTCTGTGAAACAGCACAGTATCATGAAAAACCTATTATAACCTGTGAATATATTCTAAACTAATTCACTGAACTGCAGAGAATGGCTTTCTTTTTGCCACAGTGCATATTGTTGAAATATATGTACTTACCAGTGACTGCAGTAATGCTGACTCCACTGCTTCTGACGTTCTCAAACACAGAGTAGAGAGTGAATGTGTATTGAGTTCCAGCAGTGAGAGATGAGACTGTTTGAGTTACTGGTCCATCTTCATCTGGCACACTGATGTCTGTCTCTGTATCATTAAACTGGAGAACAAAGCTGATGTTGTTGTTGACTTTATCCCACTGCAGGGTGATGCTGTTCTCATGATGTTCTACTGGTATGAAACTGTCAGAATTTGGAGGAGCTGTAACAGGAAAAAGGTTGGAAAAATTCAACGGCTTCACCTAAATATCAAACTAGCTAAATGAGTTCTAGTTTATAACATTTTTGTTTGATCATTTGTCCATTTTGTATCCAAGAGTGAAATCTCATTCAGACTGGGTTCATCTGTCGAATCATTGTGGTGGTGTCCGCCTCTCAATTTGGTGGGCACTGGCTCCAGAGGTGAGTTTGACTAAACAGACCATCCTCTGGACGCTGTTTAGTTTGCCCACCCCCAAGGCCCTATATGTATATGTTATGAGAGTGTAAGTAATGTGGATGTCTCGGTTGTGGAATATAATTGAGGCACAGGTGGCCAAGAGGGGACAGAGGAGGAATGCTTCCCCTGCAACTCAGTGACACACCTGTACCTCTTGGCCCTGCATGTCTGGTGCTCTGTGGCGGTGTGCTGGAGCAGGAGTAGGGAGGCATGTGGGGATGGGAAGGGAAGGATTGGTGGTGGTGGTGGGGGTCAAAGTACCCCCTCCCTGGAGCCAGCTTCTCCGCTGAACCCGGTAGGCACCCATGTTCCCTGGAATCCACCAAGGGCAGGGGACCGGGCCTATCCGCACCGGGGGCCACAGCAGCAGCACTGCCAAGCCCCAATGAGCCCGGGGCAGCCCACCCGACCCTGCCACAGAGGAAAAGTACACCCACCCTTACATTCAATGAGCTCCCAGACTACATAAGACAATAGACACCCAGGTCGAGTTCATCCTCCACCTCTACTAAATCCTTCCTCTAAATACAGAGTGAACTCGTGGAGAGCAGACACCACCCGAAGAATGGTAACAATCTCCCTGCCAGCTCAAGAGGCTCCCACTTCCATCGATGCACCAGAGGTCCCCCAAACTAGGGCTGGACCCTTTACAAACCACCTTTAGTTCCATTAGAGCAAGCTGAGAAACATTAAAAAGTGTAACCCTAGTCACGGTTTATTAATAAAAATAACGAAAATTTCACTAGGCCAATATTCCCACCACTCAATTCATGCCATCGGTAAGGACAGAGCCAATGAGTTGAATGGACTTTTGAACAGATTCAACACTGCTGTAAATGCTCACCTCAATACTGACTTAACTATAGTCAGCTTGTAATCCACAGCCACACCGTTCTCTCCCCACATTGCACCATAGCCTCCTGTGAACATCCTGACATTCCTCCCCCACCTGTCACATTCATTCATGACCAAGTTCAGAGGCAATCAGAAGACTCTACTCAGGCAAGTCTGCTCAACCAGAAGCAGTGATTGTCTGTGTCCTCAAGGGCTTTGACCCCAGCTTTGTGGAGTCTTTCATAAACTGTTCATGATGTCAAGAATCGGCTGTGTGCAGGCAGAGAAAGACCCAAATGCAAAACTCACGGAAGCAGGACGTGAACTCAAAGCTTTATTGCTTGATGAAAGGCAAAAAAAGAAACAATGCAAAACTAAACTGGGAAATTCTAATATTAATCTACTCAGGGGGACACAGGGAGAGACACGCAGCCATGAGAGAAGACGCGACATGGAACGGAGGGAGACGCGGACATAAATACACTGAAAGATAACGAGGAATGTGGGAGCACACGGGGAAAGCAGCTGACACGAATAACAATAATGAGACAGGGCAGGAGCAAACACAACATGACGTACACTGAAGGGAGACTATCAAAAAAAAAACAGAAGGTACACACAGATGCAGACTGGAGATGGAGAGAGATCATGGAGGAGCACAAGGGAGAGCACAAACATGACGAGCTGGGGAAACATGATGGAATAAAACACAAGGAGGGAAACAAGGTAACCAAGGGAAGCAAGGCACAAGAACTCACAGACACACAGAGGGAGACAGAGGGCAAAGACACAAGGGGGAATCTAATAAACAAAAACTAAACAGAACACCCTAGAAACCACAGAATAAATCCTTAAAATAACAAATGAAATTAACATAATAGAAAAACACAAGAAAACTGAGAACCCTGGGTCAAAATGACACATGATGAGTCTGAGTCTGCAGGGGGTCCCAGCGCTGTGAAAGACATTCCTGTGTCAAAGACGCCATATCCCCCAGGATTAAAGACCTGTGGTACTAACTTCCCATGTCATGAAAACCCTGGAAAAACTCATCCTTGTCCACCTCTGACCTATTGTCATGCCACATCAGAATCTTCTTCAGTTCGCTAACCAGCCCCACCTTGAAGCTGAAGACGCCATCATATTCATCGTGCTTAATCAACTGAGAGTCATGTTTCTCGACTTTTCCAGTGCATTCAATACCATCTGGCCGACCCTCCTGGGTGATACACTGACAGTGATGCAGGTGGATGCCTCGGTCGTGTCCTGGATTATTGATTACTTGATAAGAAGACCACAATATATGTGTATTCAACACTGTGTATTTGACAGGGTGATCGGCAGCAGAGGGGCATCACAAGGGACTGTCCTTTCCCCTTTTCTCTTCACCCTCTACACCACAGACTTCAGCCACTGCACCGAGATCTGCTATTTCTGATGAGATCTGCTTTCATCAGAAATTTTCTGATGACTCAGTAAGCGTGAAGAGACAAGACCTCTGTTTCAATCTAGGGATGTGGACATTGTGGGGGACTATAAATACCTCAGATCAGTGGTGGTTTTTGATATGGGCGACATGGGCTGTTGCCCAGGGCGGCATCATTGTGGGGGCGGCATCATAGCATCGGCAAAAAAAAAGTTGCTCGCACCCATGCTGCCCCGGTATCATGCCACCGCATTTTGGGGAATGCATAGGCACCGAATGATTTTCTATTACCCATTTGCGAGGAGTAAGAGTGCCCTCCATTTACGAGGTGCGCCTGCTGCTTGCTGCACAGGGAGGAGAGGGGCGGGATCAATGTTCCCTCTAATTTTTCATGTGTCTGAGCGCACACACAAACTCCCTGAGCGGCCCCTTGGACCACTGTGAGCGACATCAGACGTGTGCACTGTGGTCACGCCAGCATCGAATCCATCCAAGTTACATGGTTTATTAAAATAATCAAATTACAGCATTTACATTTATGTTAGACTACTTTTAATTAACTGCTTTAGCCCACTTACAATGAAAATTTCAAAAAAAATTTGTTCAAGACCTGTGTAGTATGTTAACACTATTGGAAGTAAAAATAACTTGAACTCCAATTTTGAAAACACAACTTTCGTTTTTTTGTAAATAAAGCTCTGACTTGTATTATGAGTCTGTGGTCTGGGAGAGAGTCTGTAACTCTCTGTCTGCAAAATACAGTATATAATGACCAATGCTGGGCAGTTAATTATATAGTTACTTCTTCAAAAAAGTAACTGAGTTTTGCAAACAATAAACAATAAAGTTTTTTGCAGCTGTTTGCCTAAAAATGCAGCCAAGGCGTTTTTTTTTTTTAATATTTCAAACTATTTACAGAACAATCAGGTTTATTTGTGCCACTCCAAAAAATAATTTCTGTCCACTATGAGATAAAGGAGAACAACAGCCTGATACCTGCAGGCCTGACAGCAGGAGATGCATCACTCCTGTAACACCTGTAACATTCAGCAGTCGCCTCATTGTTCTGACACACACAACAAAACTATTGACTACACTACACACTAACTACACAAGATTTGCGCTAAACGTCACAAATCTCTCACATCTCAAAGCACCGCCGTCACTCCTAAAACTTCCCCCTTCCTAAACAACTGGTCATGGCCATGTTGCTATATCATTTTTTGATTGGTCAACATGGTACATTTTTCGACCAATAGGAAAGGGTGGGGTTTTTTGGTTTTGGTTTTGCTCACAGGCGGAGAGCGCTTTCGAGTGTTTTCCTTATAAAACGCCGTTTTTACCGTTTATCCTGCAGTAAATATAAACAACGACAGTATTCAGAAAGAAAACCAAACATTGCAGATGTTTTTATCATAACTCTGGTTTTACGTGGCCTATCAACACAATTTAAAAACTGGTATAAAGTCCTCACTTTTCCCGTCAATTGTTCCGTCTGTCCTGCTCACATCTCCAATGGTTGTACACGTCGTCATTAACGTGGCTTCACTCCACATCAGCCACGCGGCTTTGCTCGCTAAAACACTGGTGTCTGCACATAAGGACGCTGTCATTGCCTGTCAACCACGTTGATTAGCTGCGTGTATACGAATGTGAATCGCATAAATGGCTGGACTATGGGATAAGGTGGCATCGTTCTAATCCCATACAGGAGCAGCCAGTCACTTACTAACTAACACTGAAAAACAGAATTGTTAAAGTTTTAATTTTAATTTCAATTCAGGTTAGATTTTTTTTTTTGAGAGCAACGTAGATTTTCTGTGCGCAGAGACCGTGCCAGCAGTGTGCAATTGCGCACGCACGGAGCTTAGAGGGAACATTGGGCGGGATGGCTGGGGATTTTCTTGCTTTTTATTTGATTCTACGCTTTAACAGACACAACGACTTCCCTTTTTTCCATTTGTGACAAACATGCTGGAGATTCTCACATTCTTCTGATACCTTGCAAAAAAAGAACCAGCCAGAAGAAGAAATAGTTGTATAAAACAACAGCAAAATGAAAAATATGAAATGAGCCCATTTTGTGCATAAAATTGTAAACATTTCTCAGTTTAAACACTAGTTATGTTACTTATGTTCTGGTGTAAATAAATGATTGGCTCATGTTATTTGAAAGTCTTTTAGTTTTCATTTTGTTCAAATTTAAAGAACGTCCCAACTTTTCTGAAATTTGGGTTGTAATATTACAGCAGTCTCCTCCTTGAGTCCCCACCTTACTGTGGTGGAGGTTTTGCTTTACCCCCTGGTAAGGTCTGCCAAGGGAAATTGGTTCTGGGTGAGGAGCCAGACAAAGAGCGATTCAATTCACACTCAACCCCTGTGACTATCAAAAGAGCAGGGGAGGTGTGTACCCTGACTGGTGCAGGGTTACTGGGGCCTCACCTTGGAACCAGGACTGGGGAAGGAGCTCAACGGAGAGTGCCTGATTAATGGGTCTTAGCCCATGGGGCCCGGCTGGATATATTAAATGTCTGAATGGTCAAACTAACTGTAAAGTTTAATCCATTCACTTTATATTTTTAGAACTTAACTTTGAGTTTTTAAATTAATGGGTTAAGAGGTTTACAGTGAAAGCTATCAAAATGAAATTCAATTCAGATTCATTTATATTTATTTACATATATTTATTAGGCAAAGACACTACAATGATACTGATATAGGGAGCTATCTATAGCTAACTAACCAAGTCAAAGTTTTTCTGAAGAAAGCGCCATTGCTTAGTGATACAAAGTAGATAGGCTCCAAGGGAAGGAGGGGGGGCACCTAGTGGTTGACCTCTACTCATTTATTGGTCTGCTCCCCTGTAGGCCCACCACCTCTAGGAGGTGCTGTAGGGGTTAGGTGCATTATGGGTCGGGTGCCAGTCAAGGATTGGGGGCCATGGAATGTCATCTCTCTGGTGGCTGAGCTGAGCTAGCGCATGAGGTTGAGAGATACTGGCTAGATATAGTTGGGCTTGGGCTCTGGAACCAGTCTCCTGGAAAGGGGCTCTTGTATCCCCTCAGTTTTCTGACTGCACACTGGAGGTTTTTTCTGGTGGACAAGTTTCCCTGTGCTTCTAGGTTGGAAAACAGGTCCTGACAATTGTTTGTGCTTATGTGTCAAACGATCATTCAGAAGTCACTGGGTGGTGTGCTTGAGGGTGCTACTGAGAGACTTCAGTGCTCATGTAGACAATTGTAGCAAAGTTTGAAATTTATGAAATGACTTTTCTGTTAAAAGTCGAATGCAAGAATAGACTGGGGGCACTGCCAGGCAGTCCCAGCACACCCTCAAAATACGTGTAGGTGTGCCAGGTCTGTCCTGCATACTCCCTTGCCATGTGATCCAACTCACCACCAGGTGGTGGCCAGTCAACAACTCCGCTTCCCTCTTCACCTGAGTGTCCAAAATATACAGCCACAGATCCAATAAGACAATTACAAAATTGGTCACTGAGCTGAGATCTAGGGTGTCCTGGTGCCATGTGCACTTATGGACATCTTTATCTTTAAACATAGTGTTCGTAATGGACAACTTGTTCAGATCAGGGAGATTTTAAAACATTGACTTGTGGATTTGTTTCTCACATTGAAATTTGTGTTTACACTGAGTCCATGTATTCTAACTTTATGAGCTATTTTCTTACCTTTTTCTAACTTTGTGCATATTTTACTTACTTGTGTGTGCAAGGCAGGGCACAGCATCCTCATTTTCTTCTGGATTCGGGCAGTACATTTCTTCCTCTGGTTTCCCGTTGCTGGGCTTTGGGCTGTGCGTGTTTGTCTCTTGAATGTTTTTTCCCTTGCTGCAGCTGGCGACAATGTAGTTCTTCGTTTCACCAGCAGGAGTGTCCAAATGTTGCGAAACGAACTCACTTCTGATATTAAACAATGTTGTGGTCACGTGACAACAAGGAACTGTGGAAGTAACAATAATGTGGAAATCATACTATAATGATCATACTGTATGTATCATCATGTATGTATTATTTGTATGTTCTCCATCTCCTCCTGTCATGGTCCTGGGTCGCGGACCAAGCATTTTTGAGTTTAGTGTCATTATTTTCTAGTTTCTTCTGATTTTGTATTAGTTCTTAGGGTTTGGTTCTTGTGTTCAGTGTTTTATTATTTCTACCTGTGTTCCCTCCCCTGCACTGTTTGTGCCCCTGAGTTTGTGTTTCAGTATAGTTTGTGAATTTCCTGTTTTACTTTGAAGGTCTTGTCTCATGTTAGTGTGTTCTGTTTTACTTCCTTGTCTAGTTACATTCAGCTGTGTTCCCCTCTGGTGTGTCATTACCTTGTTACCTTGTGTGTATTTATAGTGTGTGCCTGCCTGTGTTCCTTGTCGCGTCGTCTGTGGTAACCTGTGTAATTTGTCTCTCTGTTTTCCATTTTCATCCCTGTGTCATCTCCATATGTTTTTTTCCCTGCGTGTTATTCTGTGACTTATTGTTTCGGGTTTTGTTTGCTATTAGTTTCCCCAGTTTTAGGGTTATATTTAGTTCTGTCCTCGCCACTCCCGTATTTGTTGGCTATTTCCCTACTGTAAATAATACGCTCACGTCATATCATCAGCCTTTGCCTGCATTTTGGGTCCTCCTTCACTACAACCACACGACTGCTGCCATGGCCGTGATACTTCCTAAATGAGCGGATCAATCTTGATGAAGCAAAAAACATTACCTAGGACTCAGTGCCAATATTGTTTGAGTATACACATATATTATAAAAATCCCACAACTGTAATATATTGGGTAACGTTTGACATTTAATTGAGCACTGAATAGAATATCACAGTATAGAATAGTGTTTCACAATATAATGTATCATAACCTACTCAGTGACTGTAGCATATGTATGTATGTTCCCTATCACCTATGTTTGCTATTAATGTTAACGTTTTATTGTGTGATTCTGGCATAGCAATGAAAAGCATAAACATGATTTTTTACCTCCTGTAATGATGTGTTGAAAGTCTCCGCAGGTTAGAGCATATTGGTAATGGAGGTTCATTTACTTCCTCACAGTAAAGCTCAAAATATAAATCTTGATCACTGATT
Organism: Simochromis diagramma; assembly: GCF_900408965.1. Classification (NCBI taxonomy): domain Eukaryota; kingdom Metazoa; phylum Chordata; class Actinopteri; order Cichliformes; family Cichlidae; genus Simochromis; species Simochromis diagramma. The sequence continues at coordinate 90,002 of NW_024387250.1, forward strand.
GCCTTTTGAGAAGTGACACATAAACACATAAACATACATATTGCAGAAACAATATCTCAAGAGGACAGAATTTCTGTTTCAATTTTTTTTTACCTCCATAGTTGTTACAGAGTCTTCCATCCTATTGTTGCTCCAGACAGCTTCTCTCTGTCGACAGTTTTAGAGACCAATTATCAAATCTTGAAAAAAATGACACCCAATTCTGTAGCCTTCTCCTTCAACAATTGAACAGTTTTAACACTGTCATCATCACATTAATCTTGATTTTCAGGCTCCTTTGTAACCCTGGGTCCAAATACCTGTGGACCCATACATCTGCATACAATAATCTAACATACCATTTCACGATACATGATATCTTCTATTCAATACTTTTGTCTAATCAAAGTTTTAGATTCTGGTGAAATGTTTAGGCCTTAGCCTCAGAATAATTGTAAACTCAGACTGTTTTAAAACAGTCTGTAGCTGTTTAAGCTGAAACGCCCTCTTTCTTTGCTGAACTCAAAAACCTAGTCTCTATTATTTACAGTAATAATCATCTCATTATATAGTAATATCTGGCATACTATGAAATTTCACCAACCACCATAACAATGATAAAAACCCTTTGCATCTTCAGCAAAAAAGATGTATACAGATAAAGCTTATACAACTTAATGCACTAAGTCACAGACTGAAACTTTAGTAGTAAAACGAAAAAGAAGCAAATAAGTATAATGGGCTTCACAAATTCACGCATAAAGCTTGTATACAAACATTTCGTGCACAAATCTGTGATTCATCACTATTTTCGTACTTAAATTTGTTCTTAGTCTACAAATTTAGAAGTGCATCATACCAGGCCTTTTGTTATACCCAGTGGAGTGACTGTGAACATGCCCCACTTTTGTAGGCCTGGTCTGATGCATGTAGGCCTGGTCTACTACTACTACTACTACTACTACTACTAATAATAATAATAATAATAATAATAATAATAATAATAATGCTTCCCATAGAAACAGATTCTAAAAAAAGCAACTTAAAATTAACATAAACATGTAAATGTTAAAAGAATGCCAAAATATCAAAACTATAATAAAATATACAAAAAAGCCCTGAATTAAATGAGTTTAACAGGGTTTTAAAAGAAGTCACTGATAATGCAAGCCAGATTCTTTTAGGCAGTGCATTCACTCTAATTGCCTTTTGTGTTTAAGAAGGAAGTGGGAACGATTAATAGGTTTCTGTTTGATGATCTTTGGCTGTGCACTGGTTGGGACAGAAACAGCAGTTTGAGTGTGTATTCTGGGTCCAGGCCATATAGCACTTAGTATCAAACAATAATAAGAAGAAATATTAAAAGTTATACAATGGAATAAAAACAATTTCAAAAGAATGAGAAAAAAAGAAGGAAAAACCAAGTCACAAGCAAAGTTAATAAAAAGAAGGGATACAGCCAGGGGACAAAGAACTTCTCATAATTCAGAGCAGCCAAGGGGCAGTGACATCCAAAATTTCATGGCACAGCAGCCTACACCTATTGCAGCATAACTAAGGGAGGATTCAGGGTCACCTGATCCAGCCCTAACTATATGCTTTAACAAAAAGGAAAGTTTTAGGCCTAATCTTAAAAGTAGAGATAGTGCCTATCTCCTGAATCCAAACTGGAAGCTGGTTTAATAGAAGAGGGGCCTAAAAACTGAAGGCTCTGCCAACAATTTCTACTTTTGAATACTCTAGGAACAACAAGTAAGCCTGCAGTGCGAGAGTGAAGTGCTCTAATGGGCTGATATGGTACTACAAGGTCTTTAAGAAAAGATGGGACCTGATTGTTTAAGACCTTGTGTGAGGAGCAGGATTTGAATTCTGGATTTGACAGGGAATTAACAGCTAATGAAGGGAAGCCAATATAAGAGAAATATGCTCTCTTTTGTAGTCCCTGTCATTACTCTTGCTGCAGTGTTTTGGATTAACTGAAGGCTTTTCGGGGAGTTTTTAGGACTTCCTGATAATAATGAATTACAGTAGTCCAGCCTAGAAGTAATAAATGCATTAATTCGTTTTTCAGCATCACTCTGAGACAGGATATTTCTAATTTTAGAGATGTTGCGCAAATGGAAGAAAGCAGTCCTACGAATTTGTTTATATATTGTTCATAGATTGATTCATGGTTTTCTTCAGTTTGTTAGCTACTGCAGGATATTTTGTAAGGCGGTTATATGCTATAAAAAGCAGGGCCAGGAAAATCTCCATCATATTTTTCTGTGTTTTATCCTCAGTTACTTTGACACATAGGCATCTGCTGTGATGCTTACACCTCTGATGAAGTGTCAGCTTTGTTTTTATATATAGATATAAAATATGGATATCTACTGATAAATGATAAGAATTATATTTCTGAGTCAAAATTGAATCGAATCAGGAATCACATCATTTATAGAAATCAGTGACAATATCCAGCCCTATATATCACCCTGTTTGCCTTTAAGTTCCAGATGTAGGCTGACCATTGCTTGAAGACTGAATGGGGCTGGCTGCAAATTGGGACCTGTCAAGACCAATGACTGTAGAAAAGATGGACGATCTGACTGCACTTCCTCCCACTGTACAAAAATTAACCAAAATTTCCCACTTGTGGGAGCTGCAATGTTGCTCTTTGAGCCTGAGTCTGCGCATAGTGATTTGAGGTGGAGTGTTTATGTCACGCTCCTGCCCATAAACCCACTGGAGTGACTGTGAACATGCCCCTCCTACACTTTGTACTTACCCTGCCTGCAGTGTTGCCAACTTAGCAACATGGTCGCTATGTTTAGCAAGTTTTCAGACCCCCTTAGCGACTTTTTTCCAAAAAGCGACTAGCGACAAGTCTGGCGACTTTTTCTGGTGTTATTGGAGACTTATGACAACTCTTTCACGTGAAAGCACGTATTGCTCTTACTCTCAACAAGCAGCGGGAGCTGCCGTGGGCACCTCGCCCGTGCGAAAATGTGTACTGTGCTTCAAAATAATATTACCATACTGTGTGTGTATAAGGACCTCAAAATGGCACCTGTTAAGACATGCATACAAAGCGGATTTTAAACTCAAGGTGTCATGCAGTGGAACATGGGAACAGAGCAGCTGCAAAAGAATTCAGCATTAATGAATCAATGTTACAGAAGTGGAGGAAGCAAGAAGAATGAGTTGAGTAAAGTTAGACTTATCTGGCTGTTTTGTTTTGCTTAGCTTAATGTGCCTTATGGTCCGAAAAATACGTATTTGACTTATTTATTTGGCACACTGCAGTTTAATGTTGCAAAGCACCTCTTTAAGTTTTTTGGCCACATTGCCCTGCCCTACTGCTAAGTGATGGTGGTCACTTTCAATACAGAGCCAATGAGAACCAATTGAGAATTGATAAGGAATCAAATAGATAAGTGATCTGGAAAATGGAATCAAAAGGTCTAAATTCTTATCAATTCCCATCCCTGCTCCTTGAAGTGGAGTAAATCAACAGCTTTGCATCTGAATTGTAAAGCTCAGAACACCTCCCCCACTCCACTACTTTGTTTTTACTTTTTTTTAACTTTTTGCTTTTCTTAAAATTTTTTTTTTTTTTTTTTTTTTTTAAACTTGTTTTGATCTTCAAAAGGAGGAGTTTGGCTAGGCCAGGAATTTTTGCCAGTCGGTAAGCAGAAGGTCACAGTAAATTTCAAATCAACACAATATATTGAAAAACAAGTAGTGTTTATTTAATATTTTCCTTTTAAGAACCATAAGAGTGAAAAGAATAACCATTCCTTTGGTCAGGTACAAGGACAGAACACAAAGAGTAAAAAAGGAGGCAACAAAAACTATTGCTCAACACTACTTGACATTTGTTTTTAAACATTGTTTTTTTACTGGAATCTTGCCCAGCATTTATTACATTACACAAGAGGCTGAAGGGGGAGGTCGTGCTTTCCCTTTGGTGTGATTTTTGTTCAGTGCTTAAATATATATAATAATAAATCCTATAACCTTACTGTGAGGTTTTTAAGGTGGCAGCTTACCTTATCCTTGTCTTTTTTCATTAGAGAAACTAATGTGTTTGTAACACACCCAAAGAAAGATTCTAGGTCTGACCAACCGTCTCAGTCGCGGGCAAAAAGATGACAGTCAATAAAATTCTAAAACATAATTTATTGACAAAAAAATATCAAGAGATAAAAGATAAAACAGTCCAGTGTCCCATTTATGAATCGTATAAAAAACACACAGTCCTAAGGCCAGAGCCAGCCTATGCCACACAGCCAGTTGCACTCCACGTGTTGCCTTTAACAGGGTTAGAAGTTGTCCTTGGAGACCCCCACCCTGCAAGCATATAGCCAGTGGTCACTCCAGCCTCTGCAACTCTGCTGCCTTTAGGCTGTGGCATATAATAGGCCCTGGCCTGCACAGAGAGACAAAAATGACACTTCAGTATAAAATTCAAGCACAAAACCATCCATCCCAAAACATATCTGATTTCATCACATTACATACCTGCACAGAGAGACAAAATGACACAGCAGTGTTTGTAGTGTGGGCTATAAGTAGACCAGTGTATCAGTGCAATCAAGTACACCTGCCTCTATTAGTCCAACCCCATTCCAGCCATTGGCTCACCAAAAATGTGACACGCACACACAAACCACTCCCAACCCAGTGCAACTTCACACAATAATATGGAGCTGAATTAACACAGGCACATTAGTCTACCATGTTACATGTTTATCTACAGTGTTAAATTAAAATTCTAGCAAGCTGCTCAGATAGGAATCTGGTCTATTTGATGATATAATTCATATTGTCGACCAGTGTTGGTCAAGTTACTTGAAATAGTAATTAGTTACTAATTCCTGATTACTTCTCCAAGAAAGTAATCCCATTACTTTCCTGATTACGTATTTTTAAATTTAGAAATGTGTTTAACATTTAAACCTATTTCTGCATATTCCAGTATATAAAATAAATTTCTTTGTGTGCGTTTACACTCACTCTTTCAAATAGATGCAAGTAAGCACAGGGAAAACATAAATAAAATCAAAGATTCAGCGGCACTAAGTCCTGTCGCTCTTAAATCCATTTTCACCTGTTTAGCAGTAGTGGGCCCAGTGGAGGTTTGCCTGGTGCCACAGTGGTCAGTGGAGGGATCCGTGGGTTTTCTCTGTGAATTTCACATTCCCGTGGCAGTGTGCTAGCTGCTTGCTCAGATTTGAAGTTAAATTTTTGCAGAACAGTTTTCTTCCCACGCAGAGTGTACAGTGGACACCAATGTCAGCTGTACACACTAAGCATGTAAATATAATAATAATAACCACTGCAGCCAAAAAGAGTGCCTGACGAACCCAGTCGTAAGTAAGCTATTAAGACTCGACTGTACAGTGTGTTCGTGTTTTCCTCCGAAACAATAAGTTCTGTTGGAGCAGTCTTTCAACGACTCTCTCTGTCTCTCGCAAGCAAAGTTGACCCACACAACAAAGTAAAGCTATTTTTCGGCTACGAGCCGACAGGGACCCCGCCGTATTAGCCAGAGGTCCCTTTACTACGGTTCGGAGCCACGGACCTGTTTTATATACGTATAGTTTTCTATATGAGATCGCTGCAAAAAGTGCAGCCTTACCTAATGTCCACCCTACTGTTACTCATTTCATATTAAGATTTAAACCGTGTGGAATTATTAAAGGACCCAAGATACAGCACAACTGAGGTGAGGGAGCTTTATTTATGGAGCGTGAACATACAAAGGCGAGGGGTGGCGAAAACAGAAGAGAGAAAACCTAAACTGGCAAAACTAAGCAAAAACAAACCTGAAACCGGAGATGCAGGGAGACACAGAGGATGACGCAGGGAATGAACACGGACATACCAGCAACGCACACCAGAAAATACAGGGCTTAAATACACACAGGGCAATCAGGAAATGGGAAACCGGAGGGAGACATGGCTGGGATTAATTGGGCATAACGAGACAAGGGGAAGCGGATCTAGAAGCACTGACAAGAGACACAGAACTTCAAAATAAAACAGGAAATACACTGACTAAACTCGACACACGCAAACTTAACACAGACTGGGGAGACAGAACATAGGAACGTGAAACGTGGAACAGGAGAGTACAACGGACACAAACACTAGGGATAATCATAAAAAGCAACCCAAAATAAACAAAACCACAGAATAATAATAAACTTAAACATAAACACGGAGTCCACAAACTCCGGACCATGACACCTTCAGTAATAGTAATAAATCACACAGCAATAGTACATTCATGTAGTTGTAAAAATCATGATAATATATTAAGTAGTCCAAAGTATTCAGAATACGTTACTCTCACTGAGTAACGTAATGGAATCCTTTACAAAATACATTTTGGGGCATGTATTCTGTAATCTGTAGTGGAATACATTTTAAAAGTAACCTTCCCAACACTGAATGGCAGTATTGCGTCTTATCTCGGTACTCAATACTAAAACCACCACAAACCACAATGTACCAAAAACATCAGAGCAATGGCAAAACAGAAGGGTCGACAATATGGAGGCATAAAGGGACAAAGACTTTGAAAAGTGTGGGAGCATTTAACAGGAAACAAATTTGAATCCAGACTGTGCAAACTGTTTTGTCTTGAATATATTTATATGCTAATGAGACAAATAAGTAGCCATAGAAATTGTATTTTGATTGTTATTGTGAAGCTTTTATTTTGTAGTGATGGGAATTCCGGCTCTTTTTAGAGAACCGTCTATTTTGGCTCGGCTCACTAAAAAGAGCCAACTCTTTTGGCTCCCAACCAGCTCTTTAGGTTGTTTTGTTGCTTTAATTAATTTATTATCAAGAACAAAATAAAATTATGCACAAAAGGAATTACTAATGTAAAAAAACGTGGTTTTATTTATATATGTTTATAGCTACCTAGATCACTTAAATTACACAATTGAAAGCATTTGTCTTGTACGTGCTTTGTCTCTAGGGGCCACCGTAAATATACTTTTATTTATTCACTCCACATAAAATGTAATAAATAAATTATAAAATACAGAAACCAACTATTTACATTTTATACATTTCAACTTTTAACTACTTAAATTTTCAGCTTTTTCCTTTGAACAAATTTAAAGTGAAACAACACAAAACACTGCAAACCACAACACAATAAAATATAAATTAAAATATGGAAGAAAAAAAAGGGGGGGGGGGGAAGAACGCCCAGATCTTTAATTAAGGGAAAAGTTGGCATTTAGAAATATTAATATCACACTCAACTGACTGCGTTTTATCTTCCCATTGCACTGATGGGTGGACAGTTCTTAGGTGCCTGTGCATGTTGTTTGTGGAGCCGGCTCTATATGATATCCTTTTCTTGCAGACTCTACACTCTGCCTGGTAGAAGGTTCCGCATCTTCCGGGCAAGGACAAAGAGACTCAAGAGGAGCTTCTATCCCCAAGCCATCCGTGCCCTAAACACACACACCCACCCTCTCACATCATCTATAATTGACTGAGACAGGACTCTTCCAGACACTAAACCAAGGCACAATGTACATTTCAATTCCTTTAATTTTAAATATGTTTATATTGTCTATCCTGTAAAATAGTCAGATGTCTATTCATATTAATGTACAGAATTCACCTGCTTGCTGCTACTACTGCACATTCACCCAATGTATATACTACATATATATATATATATATATATAATGTTCTTCCTCTACACCCCCCCCAATTTTTTTGCACATGTCGAGGAGCGTGTCAGGCTACATTTCACTGTGTGTTATACTTGTATAACTATGCATGTGACAAATAAAGAACCTTGAACCTTTTGTCAATAAGATTGAAATGGTTCCAGACTTTGCTTCTTTTCTTGGTGTCACTCATTTTCTTTACTGTACCTTTCCAATGGGACGGTGTTGTCTCTTGTTCTTGCTCCCGGCTCTCTTTCTTTCCCTCTCCCTCCTGCTCTTGTTGTGTGCTACTGCTGCTGCAGTGTAACTACCGCCCCGCCCCGCCCCCTCAGCTCAGCGCTGAGCAGAGGGGGGAGGGGCGCAAACGCAAGGCTCTGTTTGGTCTCTGCTCAGCGCAAACACAAGGGTGACTTGTATGGGCTCAAAATGTGGTCATAAATATTTTGTACTTGTAAAAAAGATTTGTATGTGTAAAAAAGATTTGTGTGTGCGTAAAAAAGATTTGTATGTGTAAAAAGAATTTGTGTGTGCGTAAAAAAGATTTGTATGTGTAAAAAAGATTTGTGTGTGCGTAAAAAAGATTTGTATGTGTAAAAAGAATTTGTGTGTGCGTAAAAAAGATTTGTATGTGTAAAAAAGATTTGTGTGTGCGTAAAAAAGATTTGTATGTGTAAAAAAGATTTGTATGTGTAAAAAAGATTTGTGTGTGCGTAAAAAAGATTTGTATGTGTAAAAAAGATTTGTATGTGTAAAAAAGATTTGTGTGTGCGTAAAAAAGATTTGTATGTGTAAAAAAGATTTGTGTGTGCGTAAAAAAGATCTGTATGTGTAAAAAAGATCTGTATGTGTAAAAAAGATTTGTATGTGTAAAAAAGATTGTATGTGTAAAAGATTTGTGTGTGGACTTAGAAAAAAAAAACCCTGCAAGTTACAAGTACGGATTTTTGACCCTATTTTTCTTCCCTTCATCTGATTGGTCAATGTCATGTCAATCACAAATGTAACAATCCAATCAGAGAACAGATGGGTTTGGCTGTCGGAGGGGCGCTGTTTTGAACTGCAGGTCCTTGAAGGGTGATACCGTTTGAAGCTGGAGGATCGCTATATAAATATCCGATAGCAGCTAGGTCCCCTAACTTTCAGTAGCTGTTGAAAAGGATAAAGTTGTGGTATATCAGTGGTTAGAAATAACATTATTACTTTAGGATTAGTTTTAACACAAAGTCAGGGCTGACCCAGGACCATTGCTGTGAGTCACAGTGCGCAGCATAAAAGTCCTTTCACATCGGATGCAGGATACGCTGCTAATGCTAACTGCTAACTAAAAGCAAAGGATCCAGAATTTGTTACGCTGGCTGCTGGGCTCTGTGGGTTTTTGCAGCAGCTCTACCTGTACTAGATGCACCTGCTCCTTGTCTTTTCTATCTCTGACTTTATGTCCTCTACAAGAGTTTGTTTTTTTTGCTAGTTCTTCAAATGTTCAATAAAAACATGTATGCTAATTCATAACGAAGAAAGCTTTGTAATGAAGACTGTCATTTCCAAAACACTGCCCGCCCCCACCCCGCGGTCCGCAGCGCTGTTGAAAAGGCTGTGGAAGTCCCTGTATTAAACACGTGGTCCTGTGACATAAAAATCACCAAACTCGGACGACCACAGACTGTTTTCCTTCGTGGTGATGAAGGAAAACGCTGGGTTGGCATGTAAAAGGGCATTTATTCCCTTCAAAGACCTGCAGTTCAAAAAAAAGCGCCCCTCCGACAGCCAAACCCATCTGTTCTCTGATTGGATTGTTACATTTGTGATTGACATGACATTGACCAATCAGATGAAGGGAAGAAAAATAGGGTCAAAAATCCGTACTTGTAACTTGCAGGGGTTTTTTTTCTAAGTCCACACACAAATCTTTTTTACGCACACACAAATCTTTTTTACACATACAAATCTTTTTTACGCACACACAAATTCTTTTTACACATACAAATCTTTTTTACGCACACACAAATCTTTTTTACGCACACACAAATCTTTTTTACGCACACACAAATCTTTTTTACACATACAAATCTTTTTTACGCACACACAAATTCTTTTTACACATACAAATCTTTTTTACGCACACACAAATCTTTTTACACATACAAATCTTTTTTACAAGTACAAAATATTTATGACCACATTTTGAGCCCATAGACTTGCAGCATGAAGCGAAAAAAAGTGAAAGAGAGGGCAGGAGAAAGAAAAAAAAAACACCCACGAGCCGGCTCGCATCGTTCACTTCTAAGAGCCATTTCGTTCGCGACCGACAGATCACTAATGGCTACGCATTTGAAATCATTAGGCTGATTATTGCTGTTACACAAAGCATATCTGCTATAGTTTTGGTTTTTAGTCTTCCATGTCATGCACATAACAGAAACAACAGTGACAAAAAATGGCTTAAAAATGACAAAAAAAACATACCTTTATCAACAGTGGCGTGCACAGACATTTTGGGGGGCAAGTGCTCCAGGGGGAAAAAAGGGCACTTTTTGCATATGTGGAAAACCTTTTCTTTGTATAATAAAAAAATCGCACAGGTTAAATGCAATTTGACTTTTATTTTCTCCTTTCTCAGCCTCTCTTTCCTAGGCATTATGCTTGCTGAAATTAGTAAATAAATAGACCAAAATGTATGAGAACGAATAAGACTGACTGTGGTCATTACAAGAACAGGGCAGAATGGTCGTTTTCACAGGCAATTGGGAACTGCCTATTTTTCCTTTAGCAAATTAATGTGTTAATGTTGCCAATATGTTACACCAAAAAAAATTAACATGTCTAACCAGTGCTTCTCAAAACTTTTAACATGCACCACCCCCAACACCGTACCCTTCAAACTACCAATAACAACGTCACTGTTCTGTCACAATCAGGTCACAACACAGTGCGTAAATGTCTGCGAGCATCGCTGAGTCAGTAACAACCAGTTAGGCTAAAGACTGCATCTTTAGACAGTTGGACGGTGTTCTAACTTTCTCACAGGAGACACCTACTAAAGACAGTCAAAGACATTAATTTCAATCTTACCAAAGTAGGACAGTAGTTGACGTTAGTTATGGAAAGGCTAATCCACAAAAACGGAGAAACGTCCATAATTCTATTATTCATAATCATGTCAAGGTTTTAGGTTTTTCTGCAGTTCCATCTCTAAAAAGTGTGATGTCTTCCCGTCACTGACTTCAGTTTGAAAACTTTGTATTTATTCACAGATTTCCGTGAGATCATCCTAAAATTTGTAACGAAAAATGGGCTCAAAAGAGCCCTCTGCCTAACGGCATGTAGCCTATAGCATAACGTGATATTTTCAATAGTGTATGCAAAAAGGTCGGAATTGATGGAGAGTGGGGTTGCCTAAATGGTTTAGGTTACATTTTAAATGTGTCGTTTTTTTTGTTTATCCATATGGATGATGGAGGGGGCAAGCTGGCAAAGTTTGTCATGTGCAGTTTCTGACAGGCTACTTCACAACAAAACAATTGCAGGTTGGTCTTAGAGGGCAAACAGAATAATTTCACTCGATTCATGGGTTACCTGACTGGTTGGGAAGGGAAAGAGCTGCCGTGTTGTCCGCCGTGGCTCCCAGTCACTATAGTTAGCCTACTATGCCTACTCCAAGTAGTCCTATGTCATGCCGCTGCTACACGCCTCACAACAAATGAACTGCAAGCGTGTTCACGTGACACGGTGACAGTGAAAAAGCGACAGGGTTCGGGTGTCTTTGAAGAAGGGGCACAAATCAAGCCATTATTTTCACACCTTTTTAAATCGCGCAGCTTTAAAAAAAAAAAAAAAAAAAAAAAAAAAAATCACGTCTTTCAAAAGGGCACTTTTTTGGACTGAGGGCAAAAGGGCAAGTGCTTCAGCACCACCTCGTCTCTATCTGTGCACGCCAGTGTTTATCAAAGAGATCTGTCAGTTTCAAACATTTCATTCTGTCATCCAGTTTTGGGGGGTTTTGTTGTTTTGAGTTTCCTGTTTTTGCCTTGTTGGCAGTAGAATTGTTCTTCCTTTTACTGTTGACGTCTTTGAGTGGAGCAGGGGGATTGTGACCACTCTTTTATGCTGTGAGGTTAACTCTTTCATTTTCACTCAAGATCATGTGATTTCTTCTAAAGCCTTTTACAGTAAACTGCATCTGATATGGTGCAGAAAGGTTTTCTGCTGTGTTGCAGATGAAAGGGTATTTATTATAAAGTGAATTCTGAAACAATTATACAGGTTAAATACACACCTTTCCTGCATAATGAAGTATTAAACTTCATGGTTACATTAGGAAAAAATTAGTTAATTTAATGAAAATCTCCACAAACACACATTTTATTAAGATAAACAAACTAAGAAGGGACATACAAAAATATGTGATTTACAAAGTTTATAATCTTAAAGCACCATAATAAAACCACCCATTTGACCAGTTTTATTTTATATCAAAACAAAAAATGCTGGTTAGTTGGTGGTTATTGAAAAGGAAAAAGGAAAGAAAAAGAAAAAAATCCATTAATTTTCATATTTTACTAATGTCAATGGAAAATTGTACTTAGTAGTCAGTATAATATTTTAATGATATAAGTTTGCATATGGTAGAATACTGCATGTAATCATTAGTGTTTAGAAGTATATAGTTGGTGGCATAGTGAAAGAATGTCTCATCCTGTAACACTCCAAGGTGTTCTAGCGTCCACCCCCACATCCTGGGAGCATGGTAAGAGGTCGTACCTTGTTTTATTGCTTTAACGTAGCTATGTCTGTTTTAGTCTAAGTGCCTTTTGTTTAGATGAACTGCTGGACTTCTTCACTGTGTTATCTAGGATGAACCATCTAGGGTGAGGGGGAGACTACCCCCCCCCCCCCTTTACGACCAAGGATGTTCCTTTTGTGCTTTCATGTTATATGACCCTTTGATTAGCAGGATCACACACACACACTCACACACCCAGTTTATTACTGGCTAATGTGCAGTCTCTGGAGAACAAGCTGTGCGAGCTTCGGGCACGGATCTCATTCCAGCGAGAGATGCGGGACTGCTGCGTGATCTGCCTCACAGAAACCTGGCTATCGGACAAGGGTACCGGACTCCGCAATACAACTACCGGGGTTCTCCGTGCATCGCGCGGACAGGTCACAGGATCTTACTGGGAAAAGCAGAGGCGGTGGTGTATGTTTCATGATCAACAACAGCTGGTGTGATTATGCGAACGTGCACCCGGTCAAATCCTTCTGCTCACCGGACCTGGAGTACCTGATGATTAAGTGCCGGCCATTCTGGCTACCGAGGGAATTTACAGCAGTGATTATTACGGCTGTTTACATTCCCCCACAAGCCGACACTGACCGAGCACTCAGGTAAATGTACAGCGCGATCAGCAGCGAGGAAACCGCACACCCAGAGGCAGCGTTTATCACAGCCGGAGACTTTAATAAGGGAAACCTGAAGAAAGTCTCACCCAAACTCCACCAACACATCCATTTTAACACTCGTGGAGACCGGCTACTCGACCACTGCTACGCCTCTTTCCGGGATGCGTACAAAGCCCTCCCCCGCGCCCCATTCGGCCAATCAGATCACCGCTCCATCCTGCTCCTGCCCGCCTACAGGCAGAAGCTGAAACAGGAAGCTCCAACCCGGAGGGCGGTGCACTGTTGGACGGACCAATCGGAGTCTGCGCTGCGGGACTGTTTTGATCACGCGGACTGGGAAATGTTTCACGTGGCTGCTAGGGACATTGATGAATACACAGACTCAGTCTGCGGATTTATCAGGAAATGCGTGGAAGATGTCGTCCCATCCAGAACAGTTAAATCCTTCCCAAATCAAAAACCCTGGATTAACGGAGATGTTCGCGCGGCACTGGCGGCACGGAGCACCGCCTTTGCCTCCGCGAACACATCGGACTACAAACACGCACATTACCAACTCCGGAAGACGATCAAAGCAGCCAAACGTGAGTACAGGGACAGGGTGGAGCAACAGTTTGACAACCCTCGGAGTATGTGGCAGGGACTAAACACGATCACAGACTTTAGAGGGAAAACCAGCACACCGCAGACCACGGCCTCTCTGTGTGAGGATCTAAATGTATTCTACGCTAGATTCGACACAGCGAACACCATGAGACCGGACAGTGTGCGCACCGCGGATGACATCAGTGCGCACACTGTGTCTGAGGAGGATGTGCGGAAGTGCTTCAGGAAGGTGAACGCATGCAAAGCTACTGGTCCGGACGGGATTCCCGGCCGCGTCCTCAAGTCATGCGCGGCTCAGCTGGCTGGAGTGTTCACGCACATCTTCAACCTTTCCTTCTCTCTGTCTGTAGTCCCAGCCTGCTTCAAAATGGCCACCATCGTCCCTGTACCCAAATCCTCCACCATCTCCTCATTGAACGACTGGCGACCTGTAGCCCTGACCCCCATCGTAAGCAAATGCTTCGAGAAGCTGGTCAGGGACTTCATCTGCTCTGCACTACCCGACTCACTGGACCCTCTACAGTTCGCATACCGCCACAACAGGTCCACTGATGATGCCATAGCCCTGACACTACATACTGCCCTGTCACACCTGGAGAAGAGAGACATGTATGTGAGAATGCTGTTTGTAGATTACAGCTCAGCATTCAATACCATCGTTCCCTCGAAGCTGGACAGGAAACTGCAGGATCTAGGACTGAGCAGCTCCCTCTGCAGCTGGATCCTTAACTTCCTGTCTGACAGACGCCAAGTGGTCAGACTGGGCAGCATCACCTCATCCCCCATCACACTGAACACTGGTGCTCCACAGGGGTGTGTACTGAGCCCTCTCCTATACTCACTCTACACCTACGACTGCACAGCCACTAACAACTCCAACATCATTGTGAAGTTTGCGGACGACACTACAGTGGTGGGTCTTATCACCAACGGTGATGAGACGGCTTACAGGGAGGACGTCAGCGCCCTGACCCACTGGTGTCAAGACAACCATCTCACCCTCAACGTCGCAAAGACAAAGGAGTTGATAGTGGACTTCCGGAGGTGCAGAGAAGTGCACACCCCCATCACCATCAACGGCGCTGCTGTGGAGAGAGTGAGCAGCTTCCGGTTCCTTGGTGTACATCTGGCTGAGGATCTTACGTGGTCAGTACACACAAACAAAACAGTGAAGAAGGCGCAGCAGCGCCTCTTCTTTCTCAGGAGACTGAAAAGATTCGGCATGAGCCCCCGCATCCTCAGGACCTTCTATCACTGTGCCATTGAGAGCATCCTCACTGGATGCATCACCACCTGGTATGGCAACAGCACCGCCTACAACTGCAAAGCTCTCCAGCGAGTAGTGCGGTGCTCTGAACGGATAATTGGAGGTGAGCTTCCCTCCCTCCAAGACATCTACAGGAAGCGGTGCCTGAGGAAAGCGGGGAGGATCATCAAGGACTCCAGTCACCCCAGCCATAAACTGTTCAGACTACTTCCATCAGGAAGGAGGTTCTGCAGCATCCGGTCCCGTACCAGCAGACTGAGAGACAGCTTCTTCCACCAGGCCATCAGACTGCTGAACACGTCATAGACACCTCAGCTTCACTACTGGAACTTCAACATTATGCACTCCATACTGTACAGTAATGCCACTGTTTTGCACATGTCTCAACTCTGTATATTTTATATATTTTATTTATTGTTTACTCTATTTAATTTGTAAAATATGTGTACACACACACACACACACACACACACACGTAGAAAAATATTTAGTATACACATCCAGAAATGCATATACTATTATATATTGTACATATATTTATTAGTTTCAGATGTAGCCATTCTTGTATTTTGCTTGTTTACATTATTGTATTTTGCACAACTCTGTTGCTTGTGAAGCTCGCACACAAGAATTTCACTCACATGTGCTGTACCAATGTACCTGCACATGTGATGTGACAATAAATGTGATTTGATTTGATTTGATCAGTGTTAAAATAGTGTCGATTTAGCAGACACTTGTTATCAAATACCGAATTTATCCAATGCAAAAAATTGACTCTCTAGGTTGCAGGACAACAGTTTAATTTTTGTGGTAAAAAGATTCTGGTTTGACCAACCAGTGATCAGACAATAAATTTAGTTGTTGATATAGTAAATTGGGAGATGCTTCCTGCTTGATTGATGCAGCACAAGTAATTTACTGTATGAGGGAAATTCTATTTTTGTGATAACATTTTGAACATGCATTTCTGTTGTCCTGTCATCTTAGTGGGTTAATAGCTGATATGCAAATTAGTTGATTGTTCTTAGATTAAGGAAAGGTGACTGAATTCTAGCACGAGTGAATGAGATGTTTGTTGTGTGTTGAGTGGAGACTCTAAAACACTGAGTTTCCTGTTTTGATGTGCGAGTGAATCCTGCACCCAGATACACAACTCTGAATACGTCAGAACAAACGTCTTTTGTGAAGTGCATGACAACATGTCACACGTTTATGATGACGGGAAAAAGGAAAACTGGATAAAATAGATCTATGGCCTAAATGAGTGAAAAGCACAGACCTGGGGATTAAACTCATAGCTAATAAGACATATTAGGATTATGTTGTGTGTTGTGCAGCTGATGGTTGGTTTGGAGTGAATCTAGCTGATGATTTTTCTTTTGTTGTGAAGTTGAGCCTGCCAATTAGTATGATGGTATGATAAACCATGCTAATGGTATGATTTACCCTCCTGAGATGAGGCGCTTGTGTCATGACTTAACAAGGCCTTTTTATTTTGATACTTTCACAGTGCACTGAAAGTTTTGTTTGATAATCTCTGTTATTTTTCATTTTATTTTTATTTTTTGAACAGGCACTGATTTCTGTTTGTGAATTTCTTTTCTTTAAGCAGATCTGCACGTCGGGAATTAAAAGCGCTACACGTTGTCGAGAAAATTGTTGCAAGTGAGTTTCTCCACATTTAAAATGGGCTCTGGAGAAAGCCACTTATTTTGGGACAATTAGAAAATGAGAGTCCCTGCCCAAAAAGGATTCAGCAATGTAATCCGATCTAAAGTTCTTCTTCTTTTTCTTTTTGAAATGACGTCATTTTGCTGAAAGTGGAAACTAAATGCGACGATAGGTTCCACTATCAGCAAAGAAAGAAAGAATGAATGAATGGAAATAAAAAACAAACTGACTGACTGGTAAAAGCTGACAAGACTTGGCCACGACTCAAGGTTAACCTCCACCTAGACAGGACAAAAGGGTGGATGAATTTATGTGTTTCCTTTTACAGGAGCAGAAAGATGACAGCAACATTCGAGGTTGCATGAAGATTTAACCTTTTAAATGCATTTTCTGTGTCTGTGCATCTACCAGGGGTGTTATTCACTACCTTGTGTTGCTTACAGAGGTAACTGTGACAAAGTATGCATACGCCTGCGCAGCGCTAACATTTGCATTTTCTTTTCTACAGCACTACATTTGTTCATGTGTTTGATCATGTGATTTATACCAGGACTAGTTAATGTTTTTCCACTACAGGATTTCTGGGTTTATGTGTGAAGAAAACTGTGTTTACAGGTTATGAGTTGGTGATGCTGTTACACTGTGTTGTTGGGAAAATGTGAAGGTTACTTTGACGATGTGAATAACATTCTTTCCACAGCTATGGATGGCTAACTTTAGGGTCTTTTTATGGCACCTCTGGAACCTGTCGACCTGCGCCTGACCACCGATGGTCAATGTGTGTTGCTAATGTTTGTTTTTCTAAGAATGCATGTAGAGGATTCAGCAGAAGCGGACAAGTGACATGAGAAAAACAAATAAGAGATGCAGTGTTTATGGAATAGTTTAATATGGTGCTCATTAGCTAGCCACTTTTGAGCTCGTAGTGATTGATGAGTTGAGTGACTTTGCTTAAGGGAAGTCACCGATTACATTAATGTTGACATGGGATGATCCATGTCTGAGGCGACTTATGGAAATAATTGTAGTTTACTGATTTGAGAAAACCTGCACATGACACTTGTCTTGCTGATGCTGAATGCTTATTACTCTTATGATACAATTGTTTATAGGTGTGAAGTTTGATTTCACTTCCAGATCTTGTTTTCCAGGCCATGATGGTGTGTATGCAGGCTCCTGGCGGAGCCAGTTTTTTAAGCAAATTTAATATGCAAAACACACTAACATCTTTTATTGCAGGATTATAGGTCCAGGGTGGTGCTGCTCCAGAGGAGGAGATGCCCTGATGTTGCCTGGGACATGATCTAGCTAACCTTTTTCTTTAAGACAGGAATCTGGTTTTGATGAGTTGACTCATGGGAGTGTCCATGTGTCAAGAGGAGGGATCCAGGATTAACATGAAACAATGAATTAACATTAAATTTTGTTTTATGTGATTTTTGCAGCGATTTGTGTGATTAACAGTTCATTCAACGGGTATTAAACCTATGCAAGTGGTGCATCCAGGTTCAGATGAGGCTTTGATGGCCTATATGTGAAGTTCACTGAACAAAAGAATGTGGTTTGATGATTGTTGACATGCTCTCCAAATAGAAGTTTTTCCTCCTAGCAAGGAAATATAGGTGCAGCGGTAAGAGTATTGCTGAAAGGGATCTCCTGAGAAATCTTCAGAGGCCCAGTGAGAAGCGAGAACCATTCCAGGCATAGCTGACAGCCCAGGCAGTGGTTGAGGTCAGAGGTCGAGCTGGTTGGGGCCCATCGTGAGATCAGACTTTGGAGCCACAGCAAGGACCATGAAACTGCGTTGGAATGAGAGCTGTGCCAAGGGGGATTTCCAGAGGCCAACAGAGGAGATTGTGGACAACGGACGGGCACCTGAAGGATGAGGGGAGCATGCCAAGCTCCATCGACAACGCAGAGGGAGTCTAAGGATGGCATCATGATTCTGTGAAAGCACAGGAACCAGAAGCTATGGTGGTGATGACAGCAGTTTCCTATGAACATCACCTAATGCTGTGTCACTATACTGTGCATACGATGGCACACTGAAGACTGCCGGGATCATAACAGCAGTAAGATAACTGGACCCAGCACCCTTTCCACAGAGGGGTTTTTCTGCAGAGGATGGACAGTAGAAGAGCCATAAGTATATCCATGACAGGACAAAGACAGAATCGGCAAATACAGACTATTATGTCTGTTCTCATATGCCAGTACGTCAACACACCCCACACTATATGTGTTCCTGGACCAACTCCCAGGAAAGAACTACTCCATGATACTAGCAGAGAAAGGGGGACTTTGTGTCCTCTTCAATAACACCTGCTGCACTTACATACCGGACGATGTACACTCATTAAACATGACTGACGCCCTGAATGTTTTGAGACAGATCCAGCAGGCCCAAAATCAGGACTATGTAAGTGATACAAGTGACTGGTTTTCCTGGCTTTACACTGGCTCCTGGTTACAGGTGCTAAAAGGACGACTCATCGGAGTTGAAATATTTTTACTTTTATTTTGTGTCTTTGTAATATGAATACTGCCATGTCTAAAACTCATGATTAACCGCATAATATTTTCCACTGTTGCTGCATACATAGCCATGACAAGTGATGATGATAATTGATAGGTTCGTAGCATAAACCTATTCGCTGGAACGTTAAGGACAACTTGCTACACAGCAAAAAGCAAGACACAAGGCACCAAAGTTCTCTGGTTTACTCATGCATGAGGGAGACCTGGCTGGAGCCAAGCGTCGTTCCACCACTTGACCTCTGTCAGACTCTCAGCCAGGTTCCCCATAGCACTCCTTTTATTGTGGTTAGATGAATATGCATAGGGTCATTAACATATAACATCTTACATAGGTATACATGTAAACAAAGAATATTGGCTTCAGACGTTCTTCCTGTACAGAAACAGAATCATCTGGCAGATTATTTGCACTCATGACTTCTTTGCTTTTAAGCATTTTAATCATCCAGTCTGCTAGTGTGTTTTCTTCTTCTGCTTTATCATTATCATTACAGAACACTGGAACTCTAAATGGCCTGCCATATATTATTTCAAAAGGCGTTAGGCCATTATCAGTTGGTGTGATTCTCATATACATTTTCACTAGCTCAATGCAGTCTACCCATGTTCTGCCTGTTTCCTCCATTGTTTTCCTGAGTCTCAGTTTTACTGTGCCATTAGTCCTTTCAACCAGCCCTGCACTTTGTGGGTGGTATGAGCAGTGGTTTTTCAGCGTTATCCCCAGATGTTGTGACATTTTCTCAATTACTTCATTCACAAAATGAGGACCATTGTCACTGTAAATAGTCTGGGGGATCCCATGCTCTGGGATCACATTTTTGCATATTACTTTAGCCACTGAAATAGCATCTGCTTTCTTAGTGGGGACAACTTCTACCCACTTTGAGAACGGGCACACAATTACCAGGCAGTACCTGTAGGTGTTACAGTTAGACAACTCAATGAAATCCATATGGATTACTTCAAATGGGTAGCTGGGTCTGGGAAACCTCCCTCTTTTTGGTCTGAGGTTCCCCTGAGCATTGTGTTTACAACATATTAAACATGCTTTACAAAAATGTTTTGAATAAACATTGAATCCCAGTGCGAAAAACTGCCGTTCGACTGCTGCTATCATTCCAGCTGTCGAGATGTGGCAGAGCCCATGGCTCAAAATTGCAGCAGTCCTATATAAGTTTTAGGCAATATAGGTTTATCACAAAGATAGTAGACATCACCTCGCAGGCTTGCTCCTTTAGTGAGCCACAGCTGCTTCTCAGCTGGAGGTGAGTGTGACTGCATGTCTGCTAACACCTCATGTGTGATGGACATAGTTTGCTCCTGAGACGCCAGAATATGAACCCCATGTGTTCCAAGGGCCGCTTCCTTTGCAATTTTATCTGCAAAGGCGTTGCCTAGTACAATGGGATCAGTGCCACGTGTGTGTGCTGCACATTTGCAAACCGCAACTTTACTAGGCAGTAAGACTGCTTTCAACAGGTCCTGCAAAAGTGTCGCATGCTCCACAGGTTTCCCTGTTGATGTTGTCATGCCTCGTCTTGACCACTGAGCGGCAAAGAAATGAAGTGTAGCATATGCATACTGACTGTCTGTATATATAGTCACTGCCTGCCCTTCAGCTGCTTTGCAGGCTTCCGTCAGAGCCACTATTTCAGCTGCTTGGGCAGACATGGAATGTGATAACTGCACATCATCCACAACAGCAAAGCCTGTTTTAGTCTTTCCCTCTGCTGTTTTAAAACTGGAACCATCAACAAACCAAACCTTGCCCTCAGTGAGTGGTATGTCCGTTAAATCACTTCTAGGTTTACACTGTGTTTCCACATGCTCACTACACACATGTGGTGTACCCTCCTCCTCTGTAGGCAACAATGTAGAGGGATTCAAAGTTGTACACCGCTTAATAGTTATGTGTGGCTGGGAGAGCAACAGTGACATTAAAGACAAGTGTCTGGCAGGTGACAAAAATGTCATTTTAGTCTGCAGCAATAAAACATCAACCTCATGTGGAACTAGCAGGGTCAAAGGGTGAAACAAAACAATTTCACCAGAACACTTTACGGCTTCAGCGGCTGCACACACAGATCGCACACAGTGAGGTAAGGCACAAGCCACTGGATCCAGCCTCTTAGAATAATAAGCTACTGGCTTCATGCCACCTCCACATTTTTGTGCTAACATGGATGTCATAAAATGTCCTTTACAGTCAACAGTTTGAACAAAAGGCTTGTTATAATCTGGAAGTCCTAAAACCGATGCTCCTGTCAGCATCTGTTTCAGCATGCACAGAGCTTGCTCCCCCTCAGGGGTCCAACTTAAACTTTCTGACATAGCCAAAGGTTTACTGTACATCATATCTAATAATGGCTGCGCAATTTCAGAGTAATGGGGCATCCACGATCGACAGAAATTTAGCAACCCTAGGAATTGCATCATATGTTTCTTTCTTTCTTTGCCTAGGTGCTGCCAAGTTAGCTGTTTTCCTCTCTGGGTGTATGCTCCTCCCTGCTGCACTAAGCAGATGTCCTAAAAATTTCACTTCTGTCTTTACCCACTGTAGCTTTGAAAGTGAGGCCTTGTTACCTGTCTCAGCTAAGTGAGTCAGCAATGCCAATGATATGTCTTTGCAGTTCTTCTCTGAATTGGATGCAATTAAAATGTCATCGACATATACCAACATCTGTGAATGTGATGGAATCACAAAATCAGACAGACAATTTGTAATATTCTGCGTGAAAATTGTAGGACTATCACAAAAACCTTGCGGCAATCTGGTGTATGTGTATTTTTTGCCTTGATATGTGAAACCAAACCAGCCTTGTGAATTCTCATGTACTGGTATGGAAAAGAAAGCATTACTTAAATCTACCACGGTGAAGTGTGTCATGTCTGGCTTAAGCTGATTTAACAAGGTGTGGGGGTCGGGGATGCATGGAGCTATACTCTCCACTGCCTGATTTACAGCTCTTAAATCTTGAATCATGCGCCACGACTGTGAAACAGCCTTTCTAACTGGGAAGATGGGTGTGTTACATACTGCTTGTGGAGCTTCAACTAGTATCCCTGCTTTAATCATATCCTCTATTACTGGTTTAATGCCTTCCACTGCATCAGGCTTCAAGGGATATTGTTTCACTCTTGGCCTAAAGACGTTTTGGGCTTTATTACTACTGGACTCGCTGTTGTTATTAACCCCACATCAGTCTTCCCAGTAGACCAGAGCTTCTCTGGGACCTGTTTAAGCTCCGGGTGATCTTTGACATCTACAACATATCATTCTACTGTGTCATCCTCACCCCCCATTAAATGTGTTTGTGGTGTAGTATGTGTCACCCATCCCAGCTTTTTACGAAAGATGCTGTGCTGCACGTCTGTCTCCCAACCCCTCCAGCTTGCTGCCACATTCCAACACTCTCCCCCTGTCTCACCAAAGATGTTAAGTCTGTCCACTCAGCTGTGCCACTCTTTGTCAGTGAAATGTGTGGTGTTCGCCCTGTAAAAAGTTGTTGTGCAGCTTCAGAAAGGATAACACTACATCCAGCCATAGTTTCACCATCAGTATATATTGCTTTTACGGTGATACTCTGTGGCCCTAATTTCAGCACTTTATCTGTGTAGGCCTCATCAGGCCCAGGCATGGTCTTAAATCTCAGTGTGACATGCAAGTCTTCTGGTGGCTGTATGTCATGGCTAGTTGTCAACATTTCCTCAGCTGCAGCTAACAGTTTACAGTTTATTTGATCAGGTCTGGAGGCCGACAGGTCAAGTGTCCAGTAATAATGCAAATCCCCACTGTCCTGATGAACCATTGTCTCAGCAGTTTCACCTTTTCCTGCAGCTATCATCCCAATGGATGTTGGAATAATTGAAATTCCAAGTTTCATCATCATATCTCTTCCCAAGAGGTTCACTGGACAAGTTGGGCACATTACAACTGAACCCTGAGCTGCCTCTCCTGTGGTAGTATCTCTAATCAACACTGGTTTAGAGATTCTATGCTGATTTAACTGACCATTTGCAGACTTCACATAAATTGTGCCATTTGAAGGATCAACTCCTGACACATGATCTTTTAAAACAGTTTTATCTGCACCTGAATCACACAGAAATTGAACAGTTTTGCCTTGCACAGTTAACGTGCGAACTGGTTTTACTTCTTTCCCTGACAGATTTAACAATACTTCAGTCAAATCTAGAGTTTGAAACACAGGCTGTTGTAAATTCTGGCAAAGTAAGGGATCATTTGTACATGTATGTGTGTTAGCAGTGTCAACAGGTGCTAGTCATTTATTATAATAAGGGTTTCTTGGATCAGGGCGTTTATAGTCTTCAGGCATGCGATCAGGACACTCCCTTGCGTGATGGCCCGTTTCCCCACATGCATAGCACTTATCATCTCTTTTACCACGGTTATCCTGGGGTCGCCATGGGCCTCTACCTCTCCTACTCCTGCCTCTATTTTGCCCTCTTCCAGCCTGTCCCTGAAACAAAATTTCATCTACTAAAAAGGCAGCGGCCTCAGAGCTTTGTGGCTTCTTTTTTTATTTTTAATGACTTCCTGTGCATGGCGGGCCCAGTTCATGCATTCAACGGGCCCATCAGTGTTCTGATTGACATTTTGTTTCCTGATAAGAGCAGCAATGCGTGGATGGAAGCCATTCATCAGAGCATGTTTTAACTGCTGCTGATATGGGCTGGCCTTCTCTGCACTCTCTTCAAGGCCGCTATGTTCTTTGAAAACTTCCTCTAATCTTGCCCTGAACTCATGAACATCCTCTCCTTCTTTCTGCATGCATTGGGCGATTTTATTGTAATCTACAGAAGCTTTAAAAGTATTTCTAAGACGCTCATAAACCCCATCAACTTGGCCTCTTAAATTTGCATGGCCATAGGGTAGGACGGTATTACCATCCCTCCCTGTGTAGGTGCCTCGCACCCGAGCCCAGTTATATGTGAGACACTTCCTGAAAGTGGCTTCTGTTTCCTGACCGTTTAAGCGGTACGAGGAGCAGAGTTGCTTGTGTCGGGCGATAAATTCATCAACATTAGTCAACGGGTTTCCTAAACCTTTACATGCCTCTACACATTCAGATTCAGTCCATGGCCTGTAAACACAAATAACACGGCTTTGGTCACTTTCAACACCAAGATGGGGATTCGCGACCTCCACCATGGGAAAGGTATCATGGAAAGGGTAGACAGGCATACCAGCTGCACTCGCCTCATCCCTTTTAGTTTTGGATCTAGTGTTATAAGGGCTTAAATATCGTGCTGCGGCATCCCCAAACTCCTGTCGTACTCTATCCTCCTCCTCTCTCTCTCTCTTCTCCTGCTCCTGCTTTTCCTCCTCCACTCTGGCCTCTCTCTCTCTCTCTAATGCTGCTCTACGCTGTTGGTCTTTTAACGTCAGCACCACTGAAGTAGACCGCACCGTCTCATCTTCAGGTTTCACAGCTAATGCCTGCAAAGGTGCTCTCTTCGCGTTCACTGCCTCCTGTCTTTTCTGCGCCTGCTCTAACCACAGTTTAGCGGACGCCAGTTGCAACTCTCTGTCCTGTTTCAATTTCCCTTTTGCACAAGCTGCCTTTACTGTCAACTGGTCTACTAACATTTGACATTGTCCTACAACCAATTTACCTTCAAAATCATATTTCTTGCGCCAATGTCCTAAATACTTTGCGCTACCGGGAGCGAATTTCACCATAAACTTCTCATCACCCTCCGACACACTCTTGGTTGCTTGGGAACCCATAATAACAACAACAGCTGGCGTCACAGACCACGTGTTCTGCTCCGCACACACTCACACAACAACAACAACAACAACACAAAATAGGCCTATTGTCCAGCACAAATGGACTCCGCGGAACTTCTCAACACCCCACTGAGCGGTGGAGAACTCACTACAGTACCCCACAAAGCGGTCTGTATTTCACCCCACTAAGACGGTGAACCAAAATAAAGTTCGAACTGCGCAACTCTGCGACTTAATGCTTCTGTACAAAAAACCCCACTGAGCGGGTTTGTACATCGCCCCACTAAGACGGCGAATTTTAGCCCCACTGAGCAGCGAAGACGTACAGTTATAGAAGTAAACTTTTTTTTTTTAAAACTTACTTGGAGTTGCTTATTGCGTGTAGCATCAGTCCCGAATCCCGTCAATCGCCATCCATCGAGGAGAAAAAAACAGACGGCTAATCCACCGGCCCAATGACAAATTCTCACGCCTCGGGACTTTGCTGCAGGACCTCTATAAGTCCTGGCTGACGTCAGTCTTTCGGCGTGTCTCTTTTCCCCTCGGTGAATGTCGACTCCAGGGATCCGGCTCTCGAAGGACCAATTAATGATAGGTTCGTAGCATAAACCTATTCGCTGGAACGTTAAGGACAACTTGCTACACAGCAAAAAGCAAGACACAAGGCACCAAAGTTCTCTGGTTTACTCATGCATGAGGGAGACCTGGCTGGAGCCAAGCGTCGTTCCACCACTTGACCTCTGTCAGACTCTCAGCCAGGTTCCCCATAGCACTCCTTCTTTTGTGGTTAGATGAATATGCATAGGGTCATTAACATATAACATCTTACATAGGTATACATGTAAACAAAGAATACTGTGTGTGTGTGTGTGTGTGTGTGTGTGTCACTGCTGATCAAAGGGTCATATACATAAAAGTACAAAGGCAAACATCCTTGGTCAGGAAGAGGGTAGACCCCCCCTCACCCTAGATAACACGGTGAGGAAGTCAAGCAGTTAAAGCACTTAGACTAGAACAGACGTAGCTACGTTAATCCTACCATAAAACAATGAAGACAAGGTACGACCTCTCCCGTGCTCCCAGGATGTGGGTGTGCATTCTAGTGTGGAATACACACCAAGCCTTTGCAGCGTGTTAAAGATCACACAACCTATCACTACACAATTGATTATACACCTCTAAGCATCTATGGTTAAATATTTCCTAATACAAATGACAATAATAAAATCTAAACCCAACAATAATGACCCCAACCTGTTGGAACATGAAGACTTTGTGTGATTAATGATGATGTGACAGAAAATGTACAACAAGGTGTTACATACTGATATCTCATTTAAATTTTTACTGACAACAGGAGGGAATGTCAATAGGAAATTGTACTTAGTAGTCAGTATAATATTTTAATGATATAAGTTTGCATATGGTAGAATACTGCATGTAATCATTTGTGTTTAGAAGTATATAGTTGGTGACATATTGAAAGAATGTCTCATCCTAGGAGGTCTGTAACATTCTAAGGTGTTCTAGCGTCCACCCCCACATGGGAGCATGGGAAGAGGTCGTACCTTGTTTTATTGTTTTATGGTAGGATTAACGTAGCTGTGTCAGTTTTAGTCTAAGTGCTTTTTTACATATAGATGAACTGTTGGATTTTCCAGACCAGCAGGTTAAGGGAAGTCGTTTATGGGGCCACACTCTGACCCCACACACACACACACACACACACACAAGCACCCACTGAAGTATAAATAAAGACCGGGGCAGTTTCTCAACGCGAGTCTCAGTTTTGGAGGCTGCCCTTGCTAGCAAGAAGTTCTGTGTGTTTCTCTTATGGGCACAATGGTGCTACCAAAATTACAGACAGACAGCAACATAGTTAAACAACTCACTGATAATTTATAGTAAATGAACTTTATAAAAAAAAATAATATTTGTCTCCTTTTTTGTGTCATTTAGGAAAAAAGTATCAATATCTAATCAATATCAAAAACTATATCAACATCTAGACAGAGCTACTTTTCACATCCTTTCCACTATCCTTTCCACTGGCCCCCTCTCTGTCAGCTTAGCATAACATGTTTCATTGACAGGGCTGTACACGTTTGCTTTATAATCACGCCGTGAAGGAGCACAGTTAAATGCAGCTGCATGCCCCGAAGGGGTCCTATGCGCATACTTAAGGAGTGCCAAGTTGAATTAACCCTTTGTTGGACTAGTCACAGTTGGCCATAACACTCTCAATGTTTTCCTACTGATCCTCATTGTTACATTTTTAAACTCCCTGCATAGTATGTTTTCAGGTTTGTTTTGCTTTGTTTTGTCCCAATTCAGGTTATTTCTTGGTTCTGTCCTCGCCATCCTCAGTTTTGTTTGTTATCCTCACCTTGTAAATAAAGCTCACTCACATCTCAGCCAGTTCCTGCATTCTGGGTCCTTCTCTCATCTCCACACAGCTTGACTCGCAAACCGTGACAATATGGACTGACTACAATAATGGAACCAGCAGCATTCACCCTGTCCGAGGAGCTCCAAGAGGACTTTATTGATTCTGTTGAAAGGTAGGCCAACCTGTGGCTAAATCATGAGGGGAGGGAGTTTCATTGCGCTGTAGCAAGCCGGCTACAGTGAGCCGGCTACAGCGACTGGTTTCTGGTCTCCCCTGCTACTGGATTCTCTTTCCCTACTCGCACAGGATTTCCTCCTAAACACACTTCATCTTCAGCCCCAGCTGCTACCGCTTACCTGCCCAGCCCAGCGGAGGATATTCTGCCCGGCTAGCCAGAGGTTTTCCGGCCCGGGCCACCGGATGTGGTGTTACCCGGCCATGTCCGGGGAAGAAGCGGTGGCTGTGCTGCCATCGCATCGCTCCACAGCCGGTTGCGGTGAGTAAAAAGGACACTTTTTTGTTATTTCAAACATTGGGCCTGTTTATTCTGGGGTTGTTATTTGTGTGGCAAACAAGGATAGTGGTGGTTTCCCTGCTTCACCTGTAACTGGAATCACAAGGGCTGGTTTTTCTTAGTCTACTTCAAGTTTAAAAGACTTTATTTCGCTCCTTCCAACCCAGGGCTTATTAATTCAGAGCTTGAAATTATAAAGTCAGTTAACTCTGAGTCACTTTATTCTTTGTCTGTCAGCACTGAGACTGTTAACTTCGGCTCTGAGGATTTGAAGTCTTTCACCTGCTCCACTTGTTCTACAACCATAAATACAGTCAGCCGCTCAGGCTTCTACTCAGTCAGTCACTCAGCCTGTAGCTCTGCTGTTAGCTTAGTCTGTTGCTCAGCTGTTGGTGCAGCCTGCAGCTCAGTCATCCATTTTGCCATCTGCTCAGCCTGCAGCTCAGTTACCTGCTCAGCTTGCACACTCTGTTCTGACTTTGGCTCATAGCTGGTAACTAGCTTTCTGGTCTGGGTAAACTTATGGTAGTGAAGAGATGGAGAGAGCCGTCATAAGTTTGCACCAGAAGAACTTTATTTATCTGGAGGCGGTGAACACAGTGTACAGCTAAATACTAACATTCGGCTCACAACTAAGCCTGTTAGACTCTCTTTGGCTGCAGTAACTACAACAAAAAAATCCCAAAAAACAAATGGTACAAGGGCTTTATTTCTCTTAATTTCCCCAAAATACTATGAGGCATTACCCCTCTGCCACCACACACGTGAAAACGCTTTTCTCCCTCTGTCTCTCTTTTACACACACAAAAATACATACCGGTACCTTAAGTTTGTCGGTAGAATAAGTCTAATTGTTATTTGTCATCGTGCTTTATATAACAATGAAAGTTCACACACACATACATACATACATACATACGTGTGTGTGTGTGTGTGTGTGTGTGTGTGTGTGTGTTACAGATTACAGATACAGTTACAGATTTTTATGGTCTGTTGAATAATAATCAACAACGAAGGAGAAGCACTACTGTGAAATTGAGTCTGGATAAGTGGCAGCTGACTTCAATTCATTTGACAATGGTCTGTAAGAGTAAAAACTTAAGAAGAACTGAGAGTCTTTGATCCACTGATCTGAGTTTGTGTCTAGTAATCATCTCTGTCTGCTGCACCAGAAACAGGAGGCAGCTTCTTCTCCACCTAATCATCACCTTACACATTTTTCAAAAGCCTTCTTATGGTAAAAATGTAATTATGTGACATTAGGTATGTAAGTAAAAGAAAGGCAAATTCACATATAGAGCAACAAAATCACATACTCAAATGATCTTGAATGTGTAAACATTTGACACCAGATTCCTCATAGAATAACTACTGTACTGAGTTTCCATAACATTTGAGTCATGTGTTATGTGTGTCATGCTCACATGACACACATATTTAATAATTCAAAAGATCATTAGTGACTGAATGTATATATTTTTCTCAGGTTTTATTATAAAGCCTTAAATTTGTTTTAAAAAAATGAAAAAAACAAAACAAAAACAAAATGAAAGATGCACACAGAATGCCAGTTGTTACTTTATTTTAAATGACTCTTTGAGACTTTTTTCTGCCTGTTCTTTTCTGATTTTTGTCCAAGGTTCAG
Source organism: Simochromis diagramma (assembly GCF_900408965.1). Classification (NCBI taxonomy): domain Eukaryota; kingdom Metazoa; phylum Chordata; class Actinopteri; order Cichliformes; family Cichlidae; genus Simochromis; species Simochromis diagramma. Next base: position 119,460 of record NW_024387250.1, read on the forward strand.
GAATATCAGCAGGTTCTGCATTATATTCTTTGGCAAAATCATTGTTGTACTTTGCCATTATAAATTTCCAGTGGTCTGATGCCTCAAGGCTCACATCCGGAGGGATTTTCCAGTCTGGGTAAATTTCCTTGTAACTCTTAAAAGGGTACCATGCATAGTTTGTAGCACTGCATTGAAAGTGGCCGTCACTGATCACAGAGGAAGAGCATATGTCAGTGACAAGTTTTTTTGTGCCACACCACCTGTATTTACCCAGACCCTCTGGTCGATGCAGTGAAGCAAAGTGCTCAGTATGGCCTCCTCCTCCTGCCTCACAGGGAGCTTTGCAGAATGGACACTGTTTGCCACAACCAACCAATTTGTTAAAAAGCTCATTTTCAGGTTGCACATGAAGGCGTTGTAGTTTTGTTTGAAAGTTCAGTATTTGAAACTCTTTTTTGAGATCTTCTGTCATGTCCTTTACACACTCTGTGAGCCAGTGAGCAAACTGTTCCTTGTCAGCATTATTCAGGATCATGAAAGTACCAAGAGCATCCTGGGAAATGACCAGTTTTTCACCAAGTTCTTTACAAATATCTTTAACAAATGTCCCCAATTCAGAATCCGTATTTCCTGTTTTGGCTTTATTGATGGCATCATTTATGCTTCTGATACATGACTGGAGATGTTGGTGCTCAAACTCAGATATTGTTGACGCAGTTGAGACGTGAGCCAGTATTTGGTTGAGTATCACTTCCTTTACATGACCCTCATATGAGCAAATATATTTCTGGTAGCTTTTAAAATCGTCCTTTGAAAGTAAATCCAGTAAAACTGAATACTGGAAGGACATTCTGTTGCTGAGCTGCTCACGTGTCAGCATTTCACCAGTGATATCCTGTCCCAGGAAACGATTGATAAAGTCTACAACAGCAGGCTTCAAGCACTGGTTGGTGAATTCTTCTGCCTTCTTCTGACACTGGTCTCTTTTATTAAAGATGTCTTTGAAATCATCACAAAACCTTTTCTTGTTTTTCATCAGACATCTGTAGGGATCATTTGCTTGGATGAAATCTTCGTGCATTTTCTGAAACTCTCTGGCTGCAAATCCACAGATGTGCTGTTTCAGAGAAACTTCAAATTCAATGTCTGTCTTAACATCTTTATAGTTTTGTAGTTTCTCATCAATGATGTGTAGGATCTCCTGGATGTAAGTGTCAGAGTAATTGCTTTTTTTTTTCAGCTTTTCTCTCACGAACTGAGTGCAGGCATCTATGATGCTGTCAGCCAGTTTTTGTACAGCCATTGTGTGATCTTCAATGTTGAACAGCTTGCTGACTTTGTGTTTTAATTGGTTGTACAATCCTTTAGCTGTATATTTGAAAGGCTCATTACCACAATCATGCAGATTTCTTTGACTTAATAATTCACATGCATGACTTCCCTTGTATGACAGATTTATTCTTAGGCAGTGAGATACGCTTGTGAAGACATCTGTAATCTTTTGTCTGGAGAAGGAAAGTTTCTCCAGTGTTTCATTCCACATCTTATCAAACTCTTTTTCCAGCTCTTTGTCGTTCATCTGGGCTTTTTTCTTTCTGCATTTATCTATCAAAGCACAAACTGCACCTTCAATCTGTTTTGTGTGGTTCTCTTTGATTTTATCAATTTCTGCCTTTCCCTCTCTGATTTCTTTTGCTGCTGTGAGCTGATTAAAAACAGATCTCTCAATTTCTTTTCGAAGGCTCTTTGCACAGTTTGAGAATTCCTCTTTGTATCCTTCAACCAGATAAACATGACCCTCTTTTTGCTTGAAATATTGAGTCAGATTTTCAAGAAGTGTTGTCTCCCATTTAGACAGCACTGTGGAGGCTTCACTTTTCAAACATGTGAGAAATTCTGTCAAGTTAGAAGATTCAGATTTTGCGGCAACTGTACCAAAATTGGAAATTCTTGTTTCTGCATTTGTTACCCAGGTGTACATCTCTTTTTTGAATTCCCACTCCCATTTGTTGAATTCTGTGCAGAGTCTCATGTATGCATCAGCTACGAGGCTGTTTCTGAAGCTGAAGATGAAGTTTTCGTGCTTTACTGCAGTCCACAGACTTGTCACCCACTCTTTAAAATCCATGATATCATTAGCAGATGACTCACAGTTTCTCAGCAGTTGGATGATGTTTTTCTTGAGCTCATATACAGCCTCACTGTACCCTGCACTGACTGGTGCCATTGGTGGGTTTCCATTCCAGAGTCCAGGAATGTACCAGTTCCCAGTGTCTGGACTGTACTCCATCACATCAGTGAAGCTCTTGTTCTCCTCTTTCTTTTCCATTTTGGCTGCTGCCTGGGTCATCTCATTCAACTGTTCCAGGAGCAGTTTCCTGTCTCGTAAGTTCTTCTCATGGGCTGAAACATCGGACACATTCTGGTGAACAAATTGACATTTCGGCTTTTTGCCCACTTCCTTCATCCTGAGAAAAGCATGCACAACTATTTGTAGGATGTCCTTCATTTCAGTTGAATTCTCCATTGCAACATTGACAATGGTGACATCACTCAGCCCCACAACAAGTGTTGCAAGCTCATTGTCGTGCTCATAGCTGTTGTCTAGTTGTGCAAGTTCTGGTGACTTTAAGCCCTCAGTGTCAATGATCAGCATGAAGTCACAGTTTAGGACTTTTTTCATGTCTTCATTGATTTTGATGAGCAGCATAAAGGCACCTCGGGTACATCGACCACTGCTGACTGCAAACTGCACTCCAAACATGGTGTTAAGGAGAGTGGACTTTCCTGTGCTCTGAACTCCAAGAACTGTGACTACTAGTATCTTTCTGTTTGGAGACACCAAGTCACTGAGCTGAGAGAGAACATCACTCACCCATCTGAGAGGGATGTTGGATGCATCTCCATCTACAAGCTCAAGAGGAAATCCATCAAGCAACAACTCTGCACACAGTTTGGGCAGATGCTGCAGCTGTTGACGTGATTGATCTGTTTCTGGAAGGGACAGTGAGGCTTCATAGATCTGACCCATTTCACGGAAGAAGTGTTCAATCCCCAGTGAGCTGTTGGAAATCTGTCTGTCAATTTCTTTGATCTCCTCTTTGTTCTCAGAATTGTTGCATTTTTCTTTATATTTTTCCTGAAGTTCAGAAAGTTTTATGCGAGACAGGTTATCGAGGTTCATTCGCATCCATTTCAGGAAATAAAACCTCTCTGTTCCTGGGCTTGATATTGCATTGATGAAACATGTCATAGCTGTTGACATGTCATAAGAGTTCTGCCTTTTCCGCAGTTTTTTTCTGTCGTCCTGAAGTTGACTTTTGTAATCTTCAATGTTTTCAGATCCAATTTTTTGAAGGCGAAATTCTTCTTTCTCTAAGCAGGTCAGTTCTTTCCATATTTCACCTTGCCGTGGAAGCTGATCTTCTTTGTATTTATGGATTTGTTGAATTTCTGCAGTGATGGCTTCTGCATTTGTCTTTGCAGTCTGGCACTCTGGAGAGTCTTCATCAACCAGGATTCCCAGGTCATGGGCAATGTCTGCCATCTGCTCTATTGTCATCTTCCCTTTCTTTTCTTTAATTACATTTCTAACTTTTTGCCTCAAATATTTTACAAAGTCTGCATCATTTGTTTGTTTTTTCCTAATAATGATATTGTTCTTAGTTAAGCGCAAATTAGTTTCTACCTTCTTTAAAGCATCCAAAGTGCAGCGTTTGCTCTCACTGTTACCCACCAAGAAGATCTGTGCCTTGTGGTGTTGGTTAGTAAGTAGACTGCAGTCAGTGTCCAAATTGTCAAAGAACACAAAAACTGCTGCAGATGTCTGACACAGAAAGGAGTATTGTGTTTCAAATGAAGCAATGTCCCCACGAAGGTTAGCTACAGCCACTGGTTGACTGAAAATATCAATGTTTGTGTTTCCACAAGGAAGATACCAAGTAATTTCAGTCAGTCCGTTTGAGATTTTTCTTGGACTGTTGCCACACTCCATGTTGTGGTGAACAAAGGTGTCATGGTACTGCTGAGAATTGCTCAGAAGCTTATTGAGAAGTGCTGACTTGGACAAGGAGCACTCACCCAGTCTGACAAAGGAGATCATTGGAAGTTCAGAGAGAACGATTCTGTCTTCAATGAAGCCCTTGGATTCTAACAGAGACTGAGGTCTGTACTTTTTAACAATGTCTCTCATGGCCCACAGCATGAGTGTGCACCGTTTTGTATCACAATTCGGAAGCAGCAAAGGCACAGAAAACTGACATGTGGACATTTTTAGTGCCATTTCCTGCTGCAGAAAACCATCAGAACACAGAAAGAGAGCAGTGATTATGTCAAGTGGGTTTGGCATGTCATCTGTGTTTGAACTGTCCAAATCCTCTGCATTCCCTGTTTCATCATCAGACTCACAATCTGATGTACATGTCATATTCCTAGCTGCCACATTAACCATCATCAGTTTCTTTAGAAAATACCATGGAAAGTCTGAGTTACTCTTGGCAGGTTCATCATTGATGGTCGTCTTATCAATCTCAAGTATTTTGCTCAGTGACAGTTTCTTTGTGTAGTACTGTTGTAAACCAAGATCTTTTAGTAAGCACTCCAGGTGTGTCTCTGTGGATAAAAAGAAATCTGTTATTTCATTGTCATTTTACAACATTTTACATATCCAAAATCAATCTTTTTTATTCAAGATCTTAAATACAATCATTCTCATAGCATTCTATCAAGAATGAGTACAAAGTACTAAGTTACAATTGTGTACACTTCATTTTTTTAATTTGTTTTTTTCTGAAATATATTAACTCACCAGTGATTGCAGTAATGCTGACTCCACTGCTTCTGATGTTCTCAAACACAGAGTAGAGAGTGAATGTGTATTGAGTTCCAGCAGTGAGAGATGAGACTGTGTGAGTTATTGGTCCATCTTCATCTGGCACACTGATGTCTGTCTCTGTATCATTACACCCGAGAACAAAGCTGATGTTGTTGTTGACTTTATTCCACTGCAGAGTGATGCTGTTCTCATGGTATTTTACTGTTATGAAACTGTCAGCATTTGGAGGAGCTGGAACAGGAAAAAAAGAAAGACAAAACATCTGTGTAAAGTACATTTCTACTGAACTAATCTTTGATATCTAAACCTGCTACAATTAATCCAGTATCTGATTGCGTCCATCCCCTCACATCATTAAAAAGGCCACCCAGTCAACTTTACATACATTTTATGAGATAACAATTCAAGTATGCTTACTGTAGTTATCTGGTTATTGAGTTTACCGTTAGAATTATTAACTGTATTTGCTGTCTTCAGACTATATTTTCTGTGAAACAGCACAGTATCATGAAAAACCTATTATAACCTGTGAATATATTCTAAACTAATTCACTGAACTGCAGATGTAACGGGTGTATTAAAAAATAATTTATATTTCACCAAAGATCCATCCTGCAGTGTTATCTTGCTTTGTCAGTATTGGTTATGTATATGTGTTTATTTATATATGTTTATTTTCTGTATTTATATTTTGGGAGCTTTTATTTTGTTTGTGTGACCTTTGACTTCCCACGAAGTCACTTCCTGTAGCTGCGCGCTATTTTCCTCAGTCGCCTAGAGGCCCCACTGAGGAGAGGTGAGCATACGCTAGTGTTCTCAGTTACAGAGCGAATAAACACAGTTAAAGTAACTAAAAGTAATTCAAACACTGCACGTTCCCTTTGTGCATTTTGTCTCATAGTTCTGTTTGATGTTTTAGTGTGAATTATTGTTTCTCTGTCGAGTACAGCACTTTATTGTAACATGCTAGTTAGCATGTCTCAGATGAGAGCATAGGGGCATGCACGTGGCTTCTCATGTGGTCCGCTATCCTTCTCTCTCCCTTGAAGGTGTTCATGCAGAAGTCCAGTAAAGTGAAGTTGCTGTACTGTTTTGTTTTTATTTTAAACAGGTATGTGAGCTCCCTCTTTTATTTTTGTGTCATGTGAACTGGTTATATCTTTTGTTTGTTTGTGATTCATGTTCACTGTTTCAACTTACTGTAAATATGTAAAATTGCCACTGGTAAATGAAGTCTCCCTAAAGTATAATTTTGTTGATGAGGTAATTGTCACTTTATGTTCACGATGCAGTGCATTTTTGTTTGTTATATATGAATATAAATACATTTTAGCAGTATTATTTGGTAATTGGATTTGTTGTAATGTTGCACCTCAGTCGCCTAGAGGCCCCACTGAGGAGAGGTGTTCATGCAGAAGTCCAGTAAAGTGAAGTTGCTGTACTGTTTTGTTTTTATTTTAAACAGTTCTGGGAGAATAAATCCACCCAGCTGGCAAAGTGAGAGCTGACTCCTCTGGTCATTCGCACAACACAACGCAGAGAACTAACAGCAATAAGAGTTTAAAGCCAGACCGGCTACAGTGGTGCCGTGACCCGGATCCACACCACTTCAGACTTGCTCATCGTGGTTCGTGGAGACGCGATCAACATCAGTTTGGTCACCAGAGGTTGCTGTAATGGACAATGTAATGTAAGCTTTGAACACAAATCCCAAGCGTTCGAGGAAACACTTGCACCTTTTTTTTGGACTGTTGTTTACAAGGTAAATTTAATTCTGCTGTTTGCATTGTACATATGTTATAGCAATGGATGATGAAAAAGTTTCAAGTGACGGGTTCAGAACAGAGTATGCTGAGTGAGAATACACTGCCAGAACCCACTCCCCTGCCTCAAGAAATAGTGTTAGTAGGCTGTGGTGGCACACTTACCAAGCCCAAATGCATGTATGAAGTTGAAATGAAACTGTATGGAGAGACATGTATTGTTCCCATCCTTGTAGTGCCAGGTCAACGTGATGATATAATCATTGGCACAAATGTCATCCGGTTTCTCATGCACCAGTTGAAAATAACCAATGACTATTGGCGCCTCGTGTCAGGTGGCGGTTGTCCCCCAGAGTGTGAGCAGTTTCTTGACCTCATGGCTAATTCATCCCGATGGAGAGGTGAAGAACTCCCAGACAAGATCGGCACAGTCAAGCTTCAGCAGTCAGTCACCTTGTTAGCAAGACAAGAGCATCTAGTCTGGGGCAAGCTGCCGAGTAATGTTTCTATGTCACCAGGGAGCACAGTGATTGTTGAAGCCACTTCATCAAAGTCCATGCCACGTAACATCATGGTTGGCCGCATCATAACGCCATTGTGGGGTGATAGGTGGGTTCCCATGAAGGTCACTAACCTGTTGGATAAACCAGTCACCCTGAAAAGAAACAGTAAGTTGGCTGACGTGTCCCCTTGTGTTGCTGTTGAGGATTTTGAAGTTTTCCAGGGCACCTGCCGACCCCAGAAATCTGTGCAGGAGGAAGAGAAGGATGATGCCCACCTCACTGATCTTAAACAGAGACTAAACCAGGTTGGGCTCAGTGAAATTGATATTGACCTGTGCCATGTTGGTCAAGGGGGGGAAGGAGAAATTGGTTAAAATGCTTGAGAAGTACAATGACATTTTCTCCAAGCATGCACATGACTGTGGCAAGGCCGAAGGCTTTGTACACCGCATCAGGCTCACTGATGAGAGGCCATTCCGCCTTCCTTACCGCCGAGTCCCTCCAGCACATTATCAAAAGCTGCGACAAGTTTTGTCTGAAATGGAAGAACAGGAAATCATCAGAAGGTCCGTGAGCGAGTATGCCTCTCCACTGGTGTTATTGTGGAAAAAGGATGGTAGTTTGAGAATCTGCACTGATTTCAAATGGCTGAATGCAAGGACCCTCAAAGATGCACACCCACTGCCACACCAGTCTGACTGCCTTGCTGCATTGGGTGGAAATACCTACTTCAGCACCATGGATCTGACCTCGGGATTTTATAACATCCCTATGGCAGAGGAAGACAAGAAATACACAGCATTTACAACCCCAATGGGATTGTTCGAGTACAACAGAATGCCCCAAGGACTCTGTAACAGCCCCGCCTCATTCATGCGAATGATGCTCAGTATTTTTGGGGATCTGAACTTCAGTAGTCTGATGTGTTATCTCGACGATCTGCTTGTATTTGCTCGGACAGAAGGGGAGGCCTTGGAGCGGCTAGAGACTGTGTTTCAGCGCTTGCGCATCCATAACCTCAAACTAAGTCCTAAGAAATGCCACTTAATGAGGTCATCTGTCAAGTTTTTAGGCCACATTATAGATGGCAATGGAGTGGCTGTGGACCCAGCAAAGGTTGAGGTCATAGCAAAGATGACAAAGGCTGAATTGATGGAGGATGATGGCTGCACCCCGTCAGTTAAGAGGATTAAGTCATTCCTGGGGATGATATTCTACTATCAGCATTTCATCCCTAGCTGCTCTTCTATGGCCAAGCCTTTGTTTGCCCTCACTGCTGGACAGAAGAGGAGAGGGAGAGTTAAAACAGGCACCAATGCTGGTGTATACAGAAAACTGAAGCCCTCTGACTGGACAGATGAATGTGACGCAGCTCTGTCTAATCTGAAAGAGAAGCTGTTGAATTGTGTAGTCCTTACGCATCCAGACTTTTCTTTGCCTTTGATATTGTCCATTGATGCTTCATTAAATGGGCTCGGTGCTGTAGTGTCACAAATACCAGCTGGACAGCAGAAAGCTCGTCCAATTGCTTTTGCAAGTAAGACCCTGAGCAATTCACAGAAAAAGTACCCAGCCCACAGGCTAGAGTTTTTGGCATTGAAATGGAGTGTGTGTGAGAAGTTCAGTCACTGGCTAAGAGGTCATCCCTTTACAGTGTGGACAGATAACAACCCTCTCACCTACATCATGACAAAACCAAGGCTTGATGCTTGTGAGCAGCGTTGGGTGTCCAAGCTTGCTCCTTACACATTTGATCTGAAGCACATACCTGGTACCAAGAATGTTGTAGCTGATGCTCTCAGCAGAGACCCCTTTGCAACAACAGTCAGCCATAGGCTGATCACAGAGCAGTACAGTCACCTCCTTGATGAATCTGAGAGTGTCAGTTCTGAGGGAATACAAAATGCATTCCGGTTGAAGGTCCAAGGTCAACACGTGGACACACCACCTTTCCACACCACAGGACTGCAGCCGCCCTCGTCTCAGCCTGGGTGTGATGCTATGGATGTTAAGGCAATCCTGGATTTTCACAGTGAGTGGGATCTGGCTGCTGAAACAAGGGCTGCGGAACTGTTCCAGTCTGTTCAGGACCTAGTGTGGCCAGGACAGGAGTCATTTCCTGTGTCCACACTAGAGGAACTCCAGCATAGCCAGGAACTTGATCCCAGTATTTCAAAGATCTTACCATTTGTCACAAGGAGAAGGCGACCTTCCAGGCGTGAAAGGGCAGGATTTGATGTGAAAGCCATGGTGTTATTTAAACAGTGGGAAAGGTTTAGGATCCAAAATGGAGTTCTCTATCGGATCACAAAGGACCCCCTGAGTAAACAAAGGAGACATCAGTTTGTTTTGCCTGACAGTCTCAGAGCAAAGGCACTGAATGGTGTCCATGATATTGCAGGACATCAGGGGCAAGCGAAGACTTTATATCTGGCAAGACAACGGTTCTTTTGGCCGAAGATGGAGTCTGATATAAAAGAGTATGTCAAATGCTGTCAAAGATGCATCCTGGCCAAAACACCAGAACCCTCTGCTCGAGCCCCACTTGAGAGCATCAGAACCTCCGCCCCTATGGAGCTGGTGTGTTTGGATTTTTGGAGTGCGGAGGATAGTAAGCAACGCTCAGTAGATGTTCTTGTCCTTACAGATCATTTCACTAAGCTAGCCCATGCCTTCCCTTGCACAAACCAGACTGCAAAGCAGGTGGCTAAGAAACTATGGGACCATGTTTTCTGTGTGTATGGGTTTCCTGAGCGGATTCACTCCGATCAGGGGGCAAATTTTGAAAGTGAGCTCTTGGCAGAACTGCTCAAGTTCTCAGGGGTCTCCAAATCCCATACTACGACATACCATCCCATGGGCAATGGAGGGACTGAGAGGTTTAATAGGACACTTGGCAACATGCTTAGGTCCTTGCCCCTCAGAGAAAAGAACAAGTGGCCTCAACAAATACAGAGTCTGACATTTGCATATAATGCAACTGTACATGAGACCACAGGTTTTGCCCCATTCCAGCTCATGTTTGGCCGCATCCCGAGGCTCCCCGTTGATGTGATGTTTAAACAGGTGCTCTGTGATCCTGTAGTTGTGGATCAAAAAAGTTATGTGAAAACACTCATGTCACATCTTCATGAGGCAGCTAAGATTGCCCAGACTCATGCCATCAAGGAGCAAGACCAACAGGCAAAAGGATATAACAGAAAAGTAAAGGGCACTCATCTGAACATAGGAGACAGAGTACTCATTGCAAATAAGGGTGAAAGAGGAAAGAAGAAACTTGCTGACAAGTGGGATGCAACAGTGTACACAGTCAGAGACAGAAATCTGCAGACTCACACATACAAGTTGGAAGATGACAGAGGCAACATAAAGGTGGTACATCGCAACCTGGTTTTAAATATCAGCTTCCTGCCAGTAGTGACCGCTGAACTGTGTGACACTGGATCAGAGGGAGGGTCATGTGCGTCAGACCAGTTAGATTCCTTGGATGAGGACATTGCAGAGGACAGGACCAGTGCTTGGATCAACTCAGATGATGATGAGAGTCAGGAGACCCTGAGTGAGGGACTCTCAGGATTGGGCAAGACAAGTCAACAAGGAGAGGTGGAGGATGAACTCAACCTGGATGTCTATTGTCTTATGTAGTCTGGTAGTTGATTGAATGTTAGGGTGGGTGTAGTTTTCAGGGGATTCAACCCAGTGTTCCCTGGTAGGAGAGGACTGCCCAGACAGAGACACCGACTTGGACAGTTTGGTAGCAGAACCTGACTTGGACTCCCCGTCTGTGTTAGACACACTTTCAGAAACTGCACTCACTCACTCACATCCATCAGACACAGATCGTGATGCACACACCAAGCCCCTATCAGTAGTCCCTGTGCATGTCGCCGACACGCAGATGCCTCCAACGGATGTATGTCATGATGTGGGTCCACAAGGACAGCCACGGGCAGGCCCGGACAATGTTGTCATGACGCGAGCCGGCCGAGTTAGTAAAAGAGTTAATCGACTCATTGAGTCCATGGTTCAAAAGCCTTTTGGCTTTAAGCGTTTGGCAAATTCAGTTAGCAGAAGGTCTCAGTCTCTTCTTACGCTGTTTTAAGTAAACCCAGGTGTTTAGAGATCTTTCTGTATTTTGATTCTAAGGGACAGTATCATTATGGCACAATTAAATACATAGTGTGTTTTTTAAGGTATTGATGTGTGTGGATGGCCGGGAATGTGTGTGGTGTAAATGGCATCACACTGATCTAAGAAAGGCTGAGGCCTGATCACCCTCATGCTCTTTCTGAACCTATCTGGTAGGTGGCTTATACAGCTGATACTAGAGCTTATAGCTCGGAGGTTTAAACCCGTGCCCAGGAGCCATAAATTCTGTAGATTTGTCCCTGTGTTCCAATTAGATTGTTCACCTGACTGTTCTGGATTTTGGTGAAATCTAGGAGGGGTGGATGTAACGGGTGTATTAAAAAATAATTTATATTTCACCAAAGATCCATCCTGCAGTGTTATCTTGCTTTGTCAGTATTGGTTATGTATATGTGTTTATTTATATATGTTTATTTTCTGTATTTATATTTTGGGAGCTTTTATTTTGTTTGTGTGACCTTTGACTTCCCACGAAGTCATTTCCTGTAGCTGTGCACTATTTTCCTCAGTCGCCTAGAGGCCCCACTGAGGAGAGGTGAGCGTACGCTAGTGTTCTCAGTTACAGAGCGAATAAACACAGTTAAAGTAACTAAAAGTAATTCAAACACTGCACGTTCCCTTTGTGCATTTTGTCTCATAGTTCTGTTTGATGTTTTAGTGTGAATTTTGTCACACTGTCGAGTACAGCACTTTATTGTAACATGCTAGTTAGCATGTCTCAGATGAGAGCATAGGGGCATGCACGTGGCTTCTCATGTGGTCCGCTATCCTTCTCTCTCCCTTGAAGGTGTTCATGCAGAAGTCCAGTAAAGTGAAGTTGCTGTACTGTTTTGTTTTTATTTTAAACAGGTATGTGAGCTCCCTCTTTTATTTTTGTGTCATGTGAACTGGTTATATCTTTTGTTTGTTTGTGATTCATGTTCACTGTTTCAACTTACTGTAAATATGTAAAATTGCCACTGGTAAATGAAGTCTCCCTAAAGTATAATTTTGTTGATGAGGTAATTGTCACTTTATGTTCACGATGCAGTGCATTTTTGTTTGTTATATATGAATATAAATACATTTTAGCAGTATTATTTGGTAATTGGATTTGTTGTAATGTTGCACCTCAGTCGCCTAGAGGCCCCACTGAGGAGAGGTGTTCATGCAGAAGTCCAGTAAAGTGAAGTTGCTGTACTGTTTTGTTTTTATTTTAAACAGTTCTGGGAGAATAAATCCACCCAGCTGGCAAAGTGAGAGCTGACTCCTCTGGTCATTCGCACAACACAACGCAGAGAACTAACAGCAATAAGAGTTTAAGGCCAGACCGGCTACACAGAGAATGGCTTTCTTTTTGCCACAGTGTATATTGTTGAAATATATGTACTTACCAGTGACTGCAGTAATGCTGACTCCACTGCTTCTGACGTTCTCAAACACAGAGTAGAGAGTGAAGGTGTATTGAGTTCCAGCAGTGAGAGATGAGACTCTGTGAGTTACCGGTCCATCTTCATCTGGCACACTGATGTCTGTCTCTGTACCATTAAACTGGAGAATATAGCTGATGTTGTTGTTGACTTTATCCCACTGCAGAGTGATGCTGTTCTCATGATGTTCTACTGGTATGAAACTGTCAGCATTTGGAGGAGCTGTAACAGGAAAAAGGGTGGAAAAAATCAACGGCTTCACCTAAATATCAAACTAACTAAATGAGTTCTAGTTTATAACATTTTTGTTTGATTATTTGTCCATTTTTTTATACAAGAGTGAAATCTCATTCAGACTGGGTTCATCTGTCGAGTAATTGTGGTGGTGTCCGCCTCTCAATTTGGTGGGCACTGGCTCCAGAGGTGAGTTTGAATAAACAGACCATCCTCTGGACGCCGTTTAGTTTGCCCACCCCCAAGGCCCTATATGTATATGTTATGAGAGTGTAAGTAATGTGGATGTCTCGGTTGTGGAATATAATTGAGGCACAGGTGGCCAACAGGGGAGAGAAGAGGAATGCTTCCCCTGCAACTCAGTGACACACCTGTACCTCTTGGCCCTGCATATCTGGTGGTGTGATGGAGTGGGGAGCTGGGGTGGGGGGGTCAAAGTACCCCCTTCCTGGGTCCAGCTCCACCGCTGAACCTGATAGGCACCCCCGTTCCCTGGAATCCACCAAGGGCAGGGGACCGGGCCTATCTCAGCAGGGGAATGAAGAGTTGGGCCTGCAACAGCTGCATTTCCAAGCCTCACAGAGCCCAGGGTGTGGCCCCGCCGCACAGGAAAACTACACCCACCCTAACATTCAATCAACTACCAGACTACATAAGACAATAGACATCCAGGTTGAGTTCATCCTCCACCTCTGCTAGATCTCTTCCCTTCCTACAGAATGATCTCATGGAGAGCAGACCCCCCTGCAAAGGATGGTAACAACCTCCCTGTCAGCTGAAGAAGCCCACAGTTCCTGCAATGCACCACCACCCACAACCCTGTTGACACACCAACCAGGACCCAAGCCCCCAATGCTCAGCCAGAGCCCCAGCCCAGAGGAGCAGGAGGAGCAACCCCAGATCCCCAAGCCCGCCGTGGACCCACCCAGGGGCAGATAGGCTATCAGGCCGGTAACCTACCTCAACAGAGACCCTCCCCCAGACCTGCCGAACTCAGCCGCTAGAAAAACACCACCCAAGAGCCGTCAGAGCCCCATCCAGGTCATCTGCACAGCTCCCAGGTTGATCCCCAAAGAAACCCATCCCTAGGGAATCCACAGACACCCCAAGCCTGTATCTACCCCCACATCAACCACAATAACAAAGGCGGAACAAAACCATGACCCCCCACCTCCAGTAGGTGATGGAGCTGATCAAAGGAGCCCAGAGGGACTGATCTAATGTGGTGGTAGATGCTCTATCAAGACTAATATGGACTATCAGATGGTCTCTATATTTGTTAGAATTAAGTTTTTTTTTTTCCAGTTCATGAGGACAGTCTTCTTGGCAATGGATAGGGCGGTGAGAACCATGTGGAATGTGCTCATATCTGTAGTGACATCATCCAAGGTGCCCAACAAGCAAACTACAGGGGAGGCTGGAATGTTACATTTCAGACACTTTGATAAGTCGTCACATATCCAGCGCCGAAGCCTCTAAACTGGTGAACAGAACCAAAGAGCGTGGATATAATTGTCCGGTGTATTGCCTTGACAGTGTGAGCAGTTGTTGGAAAACGTAAAGCCCATCTTGAACATCCGTTGACCTGTGTAGTGCACTCGATGTAGTATTTTTTATTGTATTAATTGCAGACTGGGATTTCTAATCAATTTAAAGGTTTTTAAGCATATAAAGTGTGAGAGGATAAAGAACACATTTCACCTCTCCTTATTGATTACACATTTGTAACTTACCAGTGACTGCAGTAATGCTGACTCCACTGCTTCTGAAGTTCTCAAACACAGAGTAGAGAGTGAATGTGTATTGAGTTCCAGCAGTGAGAGATGAGACTCTGTGAGTTATTGGTCCATCTTCATCTGGCACACTGATGTCTGTCTCTGTATCATTAAACTGGAGAATATAGCTGATTTTGTTGTTGACTTTATTCCACTGCAGAGTGATGCTGCTCTCAGTTTGTCCTGATGATATGAGGTCTTCTGAATTCTGAGGAGCTTAAAAACAAAATGAGCAACAGATGACTTGATCAGCTTATTGTCACTATTGTTATAGTGACTGTCTAGAAAAAGAACCACTGGTGATTTTGTATGCTGACATCAGTACATCATGTCATAGTTTTAAGGTGGAACACAAGATATCTTCCCTATCAAGAGGCCGCAGATGGTGCTCAAGTCTCTGAGGCAGGTGGGGCTCACAGCCAAGCCAAAGAAATATGTGATTGGACAGAGAAAGTTACAGTATCTGGGGTACCAATTCAGGGCTGGGCAGGTGTGCCCTCAAATAGAAACACAGCGACCATTGCATCCCCAAGACCAAAAAAAGAGGTGAGGTGGATGTTGGGGCGGGTTGGCTGCTACTGGTTCATTCTGAATTTTACAGAGCTGACCTGCCCCTTAATTCACCTCATCCAAGCAGGTTACAGCAGGCAGCTTATAGCCTAACAGACCTTGGACTTTAATGGAAAGGATATCAGAGGTGACAGATGCTGGAGGACATGACCTTGTCTAATAACTGCAGACGCAGCACACTGAGGTAATTTTGAGAATAAATGCTACCTGCACAGTTGAACTGAAAGTTGGAGTTGTGTAATGGGTTTCCCATCACTGTTGTCTTACAAATGGGTTAAACCAAACCAACTTCATTAACTCACCAGTGACTGCAGTAATGCTGACTCCACTGCTTCTGATGTTCTCAAACACAGAGTAGAGAGTGAATGTGTATTGAGTTCCAGCAGTGAGAGATGAGACTGTGTGAGTTACTGGTCCATCTTCATCTGGCACACTGATGTCTGTCTCTGTATCATTACACCCGAGAACAAAGCTGATGTTGTTGTTGACTTTATCCCACTGCAGAGTGATGCTGTTCTCATGATGTTCTACTGGTATGAAACTGTCAGCATTTGGAGGAGCTGTAACAGGAAAAGGGGTGGAAAAAATCAACGGCTTTATCTAAATATCAAACTAACTAAATGAGTTCTAAATTCTAACTATAACATTTTTGTTTGATCATTTGTCCATTTTTTATACAAGAGTGAAATCTCATGCTGAGTATTAGCTTTACTTTTTAATCTTCTTCTTTTTCAATATATAATAAAGTTGCTATCAAACAGATAATATCATTTAAAATGAACCATTATAGAATTGCATTACATTTTATTTTCAACTCATGAATAATCCTTGCACAAAATATGAAAACATAAAGTTTTGGTGCAAATTTGTATTGTTACTCTGAAGTTGTGACTGGGTTCATCTGTTGAGTCATTATGCCGGTGTCCGCCTCTCAATTTGGTAGGCACTGGCAACAGAGGTGAGTTTGAATAAACAGACCATCCTCTGGACACCGTTTAGTGTGCCCACTCCCAAGGCCCTATATGTATGTGTTATGAGAGTGTAAGTAATGTGGATGTCTCGGTTGTGGAATAAAAGTGAGGCACAGGTGGCCAAGAGGGGACAAAGGAGGAATGTCTCCCCTGCACCTCAGTGACACACCTGTACTTCTTGGCCCTGCATGTCTGGTGCTGTGTGGTGGTATGCTGGAGCAGGAGTAGGGAGGCATGTGGGGAAGGGAAGGGAAGGATTGGTGGTGGTGGTGGTGGTGGGGGTCAAAGTACCCCCACCCTGGAGCCAGCTTCTCCGCTGAACCCGGTAGGCACCCATGTTCCCTGGAATCCACCAAGGGCAGGGGACCAGGCCTATCCGCACCGGGGGCCACAGCAGCAGCACTGCCAAGCCCCAATGAGCCCGGGGCAGCCCACCTGACCCTGCCACAGAGGAAAAGTACACCCACCCTTACATTCAATGAGCTCCCAGACTACATAAGACAATAGACACCCAGGTCGAGTTCATCCTCCACCTCTACTAAATCCTTCCTCTAAATACAGAGTGAACTCGTGGAGAGCAGACACCGCCCGAAAAGGATGGTAACAATCCCCCTGCCAGCTCAAGAGGCTCCCACTTCCATCGATGCACCAGAGCTCCCCAAAACTAGGGCTGGACCCTTTACAAACCACCTTTAGTTCCATTAGAGCAAGCTGAGAAACATTAAAAAGTGTAACCCTAGTCACGGTTTATTAATAAAAATAACGAAAATTTCACTAGGCCAATATTCCCACCACTCAATTCATGCCATCGGTAAGGACAGAGCCAATGAGTTGAATGGTCTTTTGAACAGATTCAACACTGCTGTAAATGCTCACCTCAATACTGACTTAACTATAGTCAGCCTGTAATCCACAGCCACACCGTTCTCTCTCCCCACATTGCACCATAGCCTCCTGTGAACATCCTGACATTCCTCCCCCACCTGTCACATTCATTCATGACCAAGTTCAGAGGCAATCAGAAGACTCTACTCAGGCAAGTCTGCTCAACCAGAAGCAGTGATTGCCTGTGTCCTCAAGGGCTTTGACCCCAGCTTTGTGGAGTCTTTCATAAACTGTTCATGATGTCAAGAATCGGCTGTGTGCAGGCAGAGAAAGACCCAAATGCAAAACTCACGGAAGCAGGACGTGAACTCAAAGCTTTATTGCTTGATGAAAGGCAAAAAAAGAAACAATGCAAAACTAAACTGGGAAATTCTAATATTAATATACTCAGGGGGACACAAGGAGAGACACGCAGCCATGAGAGAAGACGCGACATGGAACGGAGGGAGACGCGGACATAAATACACTGAAAGATAACGAGGAATGTGGGAGCACACGGGGAAAGCAGCTGACACGAATAACAATAATGAGACAGGGCAGGAGCAAACACAACATGACGTACACTGAAGGGAGACTATCAAAATAAAACAGAAGGTACACACAGATGCAGACTGGAGATGGAGAGAGAACATGGAGGAGCACAAGGGAGAGCACAAACATGACGAGCTGGGGAAACATGATGGAATAAAACACAAGGAGGGGAACAAGGTAACCAAGGGAAGCAAGGCACAAGAACTCACAGACACACAGAGGGAGACAGAGGGCAAAGACACAAGGGGGAAACTAATAAACAAAAACTAAACAGAACACCCTAGAAACCACAGAATAAATCCTTAAAATAACAAATGAAATTAACATAATAGAAAAACACAAGAAAACTGAGAACCCTGGGTCAAAATGACACATGATGAGTCTGAGTCTGCAGAGGGTCCCAGCGCTGTGAAAGACATTCCTGTGTCAAAGACGCCATATCCCCCAGGATTAAAGACCTGTGGTACTAACTTCCCATGTCATGAAAACCCTGGAAAAACTCATCCTTGTCCACCTCTGACCTATTGTCATGCCACATCAGAATCTTCTTCAGTTCGCTAACCAGCCCCACCTTGAAGCTGAAGACGCCATCATATTCATCGTGCTTAATCAACTGAGAGTCATGTTTTTCGACTTTTCCAGTGCATTCAATACCATCTGGCCGACCCTCCTGGGTGATACACTGACAGTGATGCAGGTGGATGCCTCGGTCGTGTCCTGGATTATTGATTACTTGATAAGAAGACCACAATATATGTGTATTCAACACTGTGTATTTGACAGGGTGATCGGCAGCAGAGGGGCATCACAAGGGACTGTCCTTTCCCCTTTTCTCTTCACCCTCTACACCACAGACTTCAGCCACTGCACCGAGATCTGCTATTTCTGATGAGATCTGCTTTCATCAGAAATTTTCTGATGACTCAGTAAGCGTGAAGAGACAAGACCCCTGTTTCAATCTAGGGATGTGGACATTGTGGGGGACTATAAATACCTCAGATCAGGGGTGGTTTTTGATATGGGCGACATGGGCTGTTGCCCAGGGCGGCATCATTGTGGGGGCAGCATCATAGCATCGGCAAAAAAAAAGTTGCCCGCACCCATGCTGCCCCGGCATCATGCCACCGCATTTTGGGGAATGCATAGGCACCGAACGATTTTCTATTACCCATTTGCGAGGAGTAAGAGTGCCCTCCATTTATGAGGTGCGCCTGCTGCTTGCTGCACAGGGAGGAGAGGGGCGGGATCAATGTTCCCTCTAATTTTTCATGTGTCTGAGCGCACACACAAACTCCCTGAGTGGCCCCTTGGACCACTGTGAGCAACAGCAGACGTGTGCACTGTGGTCACGCCAGCATCGAATCCATCCAAGTTACATGGTTTATTAAAATAATCAAATTACAGCATTTATATTTATGTTAGACTACTTTTAATTAACTGCTTTAGCCCACTTACAATGAAAATTTCAAAAAAAATTTGTTCAAGACCTGTGTAGTATGTTAACACTATTGGAAGTAAAAATAACTTGAACTCTTATTTTGAAAACACAACTTTCGTTTTTTTTGTAAATAAAGCTCTGACTTGTATTATGAGTCTGTGGTCTGGGAGAGAGTCTGTAACTCTCTGTCTGCAAAATACAGGATATAATGACCAATGTTGGGCAATTAATTATATAGTTACTTCTTCAAAAAAGTAACTGAGTTTTGCAAACAATAAACAAACTTTTTTGCAGCTGTTTGCCTAAAGATGCAGCCAAGGTGGGGTTTTTTTAATATTTCAAACTATTTACAGAACAATCAGGTTTATTTGTTCCACTCCAAAAAATAATTTCTGTCCACTATGAGATAAAGGAGAACAACAGCCTGATATCTGCAGGCCTGACAGCAGCAGATGTATCACTCCTGTAACACCTGTAACATTCAGCAGTCGCCTCATTGTTCTGACACACACAACAAAACTATTGACTACACTACACACTAACTACACAAGATTTGCGCTAAACGTCGCAAATCTCTCACATCTCAAAGCACCGCCGTCACTCCTAAAACTTCCCCCTTCCTAAACAACTGGTCATGGCCATGTTGCTATATCATTTTTTGATTGGTCAACATGGTACATTTTTCGACCAATAGGAAAGGGTGGGTTTTTTGGTTTTGGTTTTGCTCACAGGCGGAGAGCGCTTTCGAGTGTTTTCCTTATAAAACGCCGTTTTTACCGTTTATCCTGCAGTAAATATAAACAACGACAGTATTCAGAAAGAAAACCAAACATTGCAGATGTTTTTATCATAACTCTGGTTTTCCGTGGCCTATCAACACAACTTAAAAACTGGTATAAAGTCCACACTTTTCCCGTCAATTGTTCCGTCTGTCCTGCTCACATCTCCAATGGTTGTACACGTCGTCATTAACGTGGCTTCACTCCACATCAGCCACGCGGCTTTGCTCGCTAAAACACTGGTGTCTGCACATAAGGACGCTGTCATAGCCTGTCAACCACGTTGATTAGCTGCGTGTATACGAATGTGAATCGCATAAATGGCTGGACTATGGGATAAGGTGGCATCGTTCTAATCCCATACAGGAGCAGCCAGTCACTTACTAACTAACACTGAAAAACAGAATTGTTAAAGTTTTAATTTTAATTTCAATTCAGGTTAGATTTTAGCAACGTAGATTTTCTGTGCGCAGAGACCGTGCCAGCAGTGTGCAATTGCGCACGCACGGAGCTTAGAGGGAACATTGGGCGGGATGGCTGGGGATTTTCTTGCTTTTTATTTGATTCTACGCTTTAACAGACACAACGACTTCCCTTATTTCCATTTGTGACAAACATGCTGGAGATTCTCACATTCTTCTGACACCTTGCAAAAAAAGAACCAGCCAGAAGAAGAAATAGTTGTATAAAACAACAGCAAAATGAAAAATATGAAATGAGCCCATTTTGTGCATAAAATTGTAAACATTTCTCAGTTTAAACACTAGTTATGTTACTTATGTTCTGGTGTAAATAAATGATTGGCTCATGTTATTTGAAAGTCTTTTAGTTTTCATTTTGTTCAAATTTAAAGAACGTCCCAAATTTTCTGAAATTTGGGTTGTAATATTACAGCAGTCTCCTCCTTGAGTCCCCACCTTACTGTGGTGGAGGGGTTGGTGGGTTTTGCTTTAACCCTTGGTAAGGTCTGCCAAGGGAAATTGGTTCTGGGTGAGGAGCCAGACAAAGAGCGATTCAATTCACACTCAACCCCTGTGACTATCAAAAGAGCAGGGGAGGTGTGTACCCTGACTGGTGCAGGGTTACTGGGGCCTCACCTTGGAACCAGGACTGGGGAAGGAGCTCAACGGAGAGTGCCTGATTAATGGGTCTTAGCCCATGGGGCCCGGCTGGATATATTAAATGTCTGAATGGTCAAACTAACTGTAAAGGGTTTTAAAAGAAGTCACTGATAATGCAAGCCAGATTTCTTTTAGGCAGTGCATTCACTCTAATTGCCTTTTGTGTTTAAGAAGGAAGTGGGAACGATTAATAGGTTTCTGTTTGATGATCTTTGGCTGTGCACTGGTTGGGACAGAAACAGCAGTTTGAGTGTGTATTCTGGGTCCAGGCCATATAGCATTTTTAGACTTAGTATCAAACAATAATAAGAATAAATATTAAAAGTTATACAATGGAATAAAAACAATTTCAAAAGAATGAGAAAAAAAGAAGGAAAAACCAAGTCACAAGCAAAATTAATAAAAAGAAGGGATACAGCCAGGGGACAAAGAACTTCTCATAATTCAGAGCAGCCAAGGGGCAGTGACATCCAAAATTTCATGGCACAGCAGCCTACACCTATTGCAGCATAACTAAGGGAGGATTCAGGGTCACCTGATCCAGCCCTAACTATATGCTTTAACAAAAAGGAAAGTTTTAGGCCTAATCTTAAAAGTAGAGATAGTGTCTGTCTCCTGAATCCAAACTGGAAGCTGGTTTAATAGAAGAGGGGCCTGAAAACTGAAGGCTCTGCCAACAATTTCTACTTTTGAATACTCTAGGAACAACAAGTAAGCCTGCAATGCGAGAGTGAAGTGCTCTAATGGGCTGATATGGTACTACAAGGTCTTTAAGAAAAGATGGGACCTGATTGTTTAAGATCTTGTGTGAGGAGCAGGATTTTGAATTCTGGATTTGACAGGGAATTAACAGCTAATGAAGGGAAGCCAATATAAGAGAAATATGCTCTCTTTTGCAGTCCCTGTCATTACTCTTGCTGCAGTGTTTTGGATTAGTTGAAGGCTTTTCGGGGAGTTTTTAGGACATCCTGATAATAATGAATTACAGTAGTCCAGCCTAGAAGTAATAAATGCATTAATTCGTTTTTCAGCATCACTCTGAGACAGGATATTTCTAATTTTAGAGATGTTGCGCAAATGGAAGAAAGCAGTCCTACGTATTTGTTTATATATTGTTCATATATTGATTCATGGTTTTCTTCAGTTTGTTAGCTACTGCAGGATATTTTGTAAGGCGGTTATATGCTATAAAAAGCAGGGCCAGGAAAATCTCCATCATATTTTTCTGTGTTTTATCCTCAGTTACTTTGACACATAGGCATCTGCTGTGATGCTTACACCTCTGATGAAGTGTCAGCTTTGTTTTTATATATAGATATAAAAATATGGATATCTACTGATAAATGATAAGAATTATATTTCTGAGTCAAAATTGAATCGAATCAGGAATCACATCATTTATAGAAATCAGTGACAATATCCAGCCCTATATATCACCCTGTTTGCCTTTAAGTTCCAGATGTAGGCTGACCATTGCTTGAAGACTGAATGGGGCTGGCTGCAAATTGGGACCTGTCAAGACCAATGACTGTAGAAAAGATGGACGATCTGACTGCACTTCCTCCCACTGTACAAAAATTAGCCAAAATTTCCCACTTGTGGAAGCTGCAATGTTGCTCTTTGCGCCTGAGTCTGCGCATAGTGACTTGAGGTGGAGTGTTTATGTCACGCTCCTGCCCATAAACCCACTGGAGTGACTGTGAACATGCCCCTCCTACACTTTGTACTTACCCTGGCTGCAGTGTTGCCAACTTAGCAACATGGTCGCTATGTTTAGCAAGTTTTCAGACCCCCTTAGCGACTTTTTTCCAAAAAGCGACTAGCGACAAGTCTGGCGACTTTTTCTGGTGTTATTGGAGACTTATGACAACTCTTTCACGTGACAGCACGTATTGCTCTTACTCTCAACAAGCAGCGGGAGCTGCCGTGGGCACCTCGCCCGTGCGAAAATGCGCACAGGCGGCAGGTAGTCCTCATGCAGCAGTCGCCCCGCGCTGATGTCAGAGCAGGTGATATTCACCCCTACGCGTACAAACTGCAAATGACTCGCACATGAGTGAAGTTTATCTGCTGATTGGTTTACTGCAATTGATGACTCAGTTTACCTTAAATTAAGGTAAATACAGCCACATCGCTATTATGAAAAAGATACACAGCTTAACATCTTACAGTTCTGCAACATCTAAAATAACTTTGTTAATTCGCTTGCTAGATTAACCGTTAGCAAAAGGAAGAAAATGAAATATCACGATAGAATATGGGTAAAACGCGCATGCGCAGTGCCTTTGTTTTCATGCGCACGTGGCGGAAAAAGCACGGCGGCGACGGAGAATGAGAAGGGCAAAAGCGGATTGTGGAATGAAATAGATGAACCAGAATTGGTTTGTAAAAATGGTGCAACTTCAGTGGTGTGGAACTGGTTTGGCTTTTGTCCGTCAGATACACACCAAAGCACAATTTTTTACAGAACATGCAAACGACCTGTCGTTATTACTGTATTTTTCCCCACTATAAGGCACACTTAAAATCCTTTATTTTTCTCAAAAATTGACAGTGTTCCTTATGTATGAATTCTGGTTGTGCTTACTGACCCCGAAGCGATTTTGTATGATACACGGCACTTAAAAATCTGTCAAAAAATGTTTTAGCATGACTTTGGTAAGCTATGAAACCGCACCGCTTGACGGATTGTTGGAGCATTACAGCTACCGTAGTCAGGAGCCTTGCGTCGTAATACGTACTGTGCTTCAAAATAATATTATCATACTGTGTGTGTGTATAAGGACCTCAAAATGGCACCTGTTAAGACATGCATACAAAGCGGATTTTAAACTCAAGGTGTCATGCAGTGGAACATGGGAACAGAGCAGCTACAAAAGAATTCAGCATTAATGAATCAATGTTACAGAAGTGGAGGAAGCAAGAAGAATGAGTTGAGTAAAGTTAGACTTATCTGGCTGTTTTGTTTTGCTTAGCTTAATGTGCCTTATGGTCCAAAAAATACGTATTTGACTTATTTATTTGGCACACTGCAGTTTAATGTTGCAAAGCACCTCTAAGTTTTTTGGCCACATTGCCCTGCCCTACTGCTAAGTGATGGTGGTCACTTTCAATACAGAGCCAATGAGAACCAATTGAGAATTGATAAGGAATCAAATAGATAAGCGATCTGGATAAGGGAATCAAAATGTCTAAATTCTTGTCAATTCCCATCCCTGCTCCTTGAAGTGGAGTAAATCAACAGCTTTGCATCTGAATTGTAAAGCTCAGAACACCTCCCCCACTCCACTACTTTTACTTTTCTTAAATTTTTTTTTTTTTTTTTTTTTTTTTTTTTTTTTATACACTTGTTTTGATCTTCAAAAGAAGGAGTTTGGCTAGACCAGGAATTTTTGCCACTCACTAAGCAGAAGGTCACGGTAAATTTCAAATCAACACAATATATTGAAAAACAAGTAGTGTTTATTTAATATTTTCCTTTTATGAACCATAAGAGTGAAAAGAATAACCATTCCTTTGGTCAGGTACAAGGACAGAACACAAAGAGTAAAAAAGGAGGCAACAAAAACTATTGCTCAACACTACTTGACATTTGTTTTTAAACATTGTTTTTTTACTGGAATCTTGCCCAGCATTTATTACATTACACAAGAGGCTGAAGGGGGAGGTCGTGCTTTCCCATTGGTTGTTCAGTACTTAAATATATATAATAATAAATCCTATAACCTTACTGTGAGGTTTTTAAGATGGCAGCTTACCTTACCCTGGTCTTTTTTCATTAGACAAACTAATGTGTTTGTAACACACCCAAAGAAAGATTCTAGGTCTGACCAACCGTCTCAGTTGTTTGCAAAAAGATGACAGTCAATAAAATTCCAAAAGATAATTTATTGACAAAAAAAAAATATCAAGAGATAAAAGATAAAACAGTCCAGTGTCCCATTTATGAATCTTATAAAAAACACACAGTCCCAAGGCCAGAGCCAGCTATGCCACACAGCCAGTTGCACTCCACGTGTTGCCTTTAACAGGGTTAGAAGTTGTCCTTGGAGACCCACCACCCTGCAAGCATATAGCCAGTGGTCACTCCAGCCTCTGCAACTCTGCTGCCTTTAGGCTGTGGCATATAATAGGCCCTGGCCTGCACAGAGAGACAAAATGACACTTTCAGTATAAAATTCAAGCGCAAAACCCATCCATCCCACATTACATACCTGCACAGAGAGACAAAATGACACAGCAGTGTTTGTAGTGTGGGCTATAAGTAGACCAGTGTATCAGTGCAATCAAGTACACCTGCCTCTAATTAGTCCAACCCCATTCCAGCCATTGGCTCACCAAAAATGTGACACACACACACACAAAACCACTCCCAACCCAGTGCAACCTCACACAATAATAGGGAGCTGAATTAACACAGGCATATTAGTCTACCATGTTACATGTTTATCTACAGTGTTAAATTAAAATTCTAGCAAGCTGTTCAGATAGGAATCTGGTCTATTTGATGATATAATTCATATTGTCGACCAGTGTTGGTCAAGTTACTTGAAAATAGTAATTAGTTACTAATTCCTGATTACTTCTCCAAGAAAGTAATCCCATTACTTTCCTGATTACATATTTTTAAAAGTATTTAGAAATGTGTTTAACATTTAAACCTATTTTCTGCATATTCCAGTATATAAAATAAATTTCTTTGTGTGCGTTTACACTCTTTCAAATAGATGCAAGTAAAGCACAGGAAAACATAAATAAAATCAAAGATTCAGCGGCACTAAGTCCTGTCGCTCTTAAATCCATTTTCACCTGTTTAGCAGTAGTGGGCCCAGTGGAGGTTTGCCTGGTGCCACAGCGGTCAGTGGAGGGATCCGTGGGTTTTCTCTGTGAATTTCACATTCCCATGGCAGTGTGCTAGCTGCTTGCTCAGATTTGAAGTTAAATTTTTGTAGAACAGTTTTCTTCCCACGCAGAGTGTACAGTGGACACTAATGTCAGCTGCACACACTAAGCATGTAAATATAATAACCACTGCAGCCAAAAAGAGTGCCTGACGAACCCAGTTGTAAGTAAGTTATTAAGACTCGACTGTACACTGTGTTCGTGTTTTCCTCCGAAAACAATAAGTTCCTGTTGGAGCAGCCTTTCAACGCCTCTCTCTGTCTCTCGCAAGCAAAGTTGACCCAGACAACAAAGTAAAGCTAGTTTTCGGCTACAAGCCCGACACACAACCCGACGTATTAGCCAGAGGTCCCTTTACTACAGTTCGGAGCCACGCTGAACAGCTTGCTGGAGAATTTTAATTTAACACTGTAGATAACATGTAACATGGAACTAATATGCCTGTGTTAATTCAGCTCCCTATTATGTGTGAGGTTGCACTGGGTTGGGAGTGGTTTTGTGTGTGTGTGTCACATTTTGTGAGCCAAGGCTGGAATGGGGTTGGACTAATTAGAGGCAGGTGTACTTAGTGCACTGATACACTGGTCTACTTATAGCCCACACTACAAACACTGCTGTGTCATTTTGTCTCTCTGTGCAGGCCAGGGCCTATTATATGCCACAGCCTAAAGGCAGCAGAGTTGCAGAGGCTGGAGTGACCACTGGCTATATGCTTGCAGGGTGGTGGGTCCCAAGACAACTTCTAACCGCTGTAAAGGCAACACGTGGAGGGCAACTGGCTGTGTGGCATAGCTGGCTCTGGCCTTGGGACTGTGTGTTTTTATAAGATTCATAAATGGGACACTGGACTGTTTTATCTTTTATCTCTTGATATTTTTTTTTTGTCAATAAATTATCTTTTGGAATTTTATTGACTGTCATCTTTTTGCAAACAACTGAGACGGTTGGTCAGACCTAGAATCTTCTTTGGGTGTGTCAAACACATTAGTTTGTCTAATGAAAAAAGACCAGGGTAAGGTAAGCTGCCATCAAAAACCTCACAGTAAGGTTATAGGATTTATTATATATATATTTAAGTACTGAACAACCAATGGGAAAGCACGACCTCCCCTTCAGCCTCTTGTGTAATGTAATAAATGCTGGGCAAGATTCCAGTAAAAAAACAATGTTAAAAACAAATGTCAAGTAGTGTTGAGCAATAGTTTTTGTGTCCCCTCCTTTTTACTCTTTGTGTTCTGTCCTTGTACTGACCAAAGGAATGGTTTTCTTTTCACTCATGGTTCATAAAAGGAAAATATTAAATAAACACTACTTGTTTTCAATATATTGTGTTGATTTGAAATTTACCGTGACCTTCTGCTTAGTGAGTGGCAAAAATTCCTGGTCTAGCCAAACTCCTTCTTTTGAAGATCAAAACAAGTGTAAAAAAAAAAAAAAAAAAAAAAAAAAAAAAAATTAAGAAAAGTAAAAGTAGTGGAGTGGGGGAGGTGTTCGGAGCTTTACAATTCAGATGCAAAGCTGTTGATTTACTCCACTTCAAGGAGCAGGGATGGGAATTGACAAGAATTTAGACATTTTGATTCCCTTCCAGATCGCTTATCTATTTGATCCTTATCAATTCTCAATTGGTTCTCATTGGCTCTGTATTGAAAGTGACCACCATCACTTTGCAGTAGGGCAGGGCAATGTGGCCAAAAAACTTAGAGGTGCTTTGCAACATTAAACTGCAGTGTGCCAAAAAATAAAGTCAAATACGTATTTTTGGACCATAAGGCACATTAAGCTAAGCAAAACAAACAGCCAGATAAGTCTACTACTCAACTCATTCTCTTGCTTCCTCCACTTCTGTAACATTGATTCATAATGCTGAATTCTTTTGTAGCTGCTCTGTTCCCATGTTCCACTGCATGACACCTTGAGTTTAAAATCCGCTTTGTATGCATGTCTTAACAGGGTCCATTTTGAGGTCCTTATACACACACACAGTATGATAATATTTTTTGAAGCACAGTACGTATTACGACGCAAGGCTCCTGACTACGGTAGCGGTAATGCTCCAACAATCCGTCAAGCGGTGCGGTTTCATAGCTTACCAAAGTCATGCTAAAACATTTTTTGACAGATTTTTAAGTGCCGTGTATCATACAAAATCGCTTCGGGGTCAGTAAGCACAACCAGAATTCAACATAAGGAACACTGTCAATTTTGAGAAAAATAAAGGATTTTAAGGTGCCTTATAGTGGGGAAAAATACAGTAAAACGACAGGTCGTTTGCATGTTCTGTAAAAAATTGTGCTTTGGTGTGTATCTGACGGACAAAAGCCAAACAGTTCCACACCACTGAAGTTGCACCATTTTACAAACCAATTCTGGTTCATCTATTTCATTCCACAATCCGCTTTTGCCCTTCTCATTCCCGTCGCCGCGTGCTTTTTCCGCCACGTGCGCAGAAAACAAAGGCACTGCGCAGCGCGTTTTACCCCATATTCTATCGTGATATTTCATTTTCTCCTTTGCTAACGGTTAATCTAGCAAGCGAATTAACAAGTTATTTTAGATGTTGCAGAACTGTAAGATGTTAAGCTGTGTACTTTTTCATAATAGCGATGTGGCGTATTTTACTTAATTTAAGGTAAACTGAGTCATCAATTGCAGTAAACCAATCAGCAGATAAACTTCATCATGTGCGAGTCATTTGCAGTTTGTACGCGTAGGGGTGAATATCACCTGCTCTGACATCAGCGCGGGGCGACTGCTGCATGAGGACTACTGCCGCCTGTGCGCATTTCGCACGGGCGAGGTGCCCACGGCAGCTCCCGCTGCTTGTGAGAGTAAGAGCAATACGTGCTGTCACGTGAAAGAGTTGTCATAAGTCTCCATAACACCAGAAAAAGTCGCCAACTTGTCGCTAGTCGCTTTTTGGAAAAAAGTCGCAAGGGGGTCTGAAAACTTGCTAAACATAGCGACCATGTTGCTAAGTTGGCAACACGTGCAGCCAGGGTAAGTACAAAGTGTAGGAGGGGCATGTTCACAGTCACTCCAGTGGGTTTATGGGCAGGAGCGTGACATAAACACCCACCCAAGTCACTATGCGCAGACTCAGGCGCAAAGAGCAACATTGCAGCTTCCACAAGTGGGAAAATTTGGCTAATTTTGTACAGTGGGAGGAAGTGCAGTCAGATCGTCCATCTTTTCTACAGTCATTGGGTCTTGACAGGTCCCCATTGCAGCCAGCCCCATTCAGTCTTCAAGCAATGGTCAGCCTACATCTGGAACTTAAAGGCAAACAGGGTGATAATAGGGCTGGATATTGTCACTGATTTCTATAAATGAGTGATTCCTGATTCGATCAATTTTGACTCAGAAATATAATTCTTATCATTTATCAGTAGATATCCATATTTTATATCTATATATAAAAACAAAGCTGACACTTCATCAGAGGTGTAAGCATCACAGCAGATGCCTATGTGTCAAAGTAACTGAGGATAAAACACAGAAAAATATGAGGGAGATTTTCCTGGCCCTTGCTTTTATAGCATATAACCGCCTTACAAAATATCCTGCAGTAGCTAACAAACTGAAGAAAACCATGAACAATATATGAACAATATATAAACAATACGTAGGACTGCTTTCTTCCATTTGCGCACATCTCTAAAATTAGAAATATCCTGTCTCAGATGATGCTGAAAAACGAATTAAGGCATTTATTACTTCTAGGCTGGACTACTGTAATCATTATTATCAGGATGTCCAAAAACTCCCCGAAAAGCCTTCACTAATCCAAAACACTGCAGCAAGAGTAATGACAGGGACTGCAAAAGAGAGCAATTTCTTCTTTATATTGGCTTCCCTTCATTAGCTGTTAATTCCCTGTCAAATCCAGAATTCAAAATCCTGCTCCTCACACAAGATCTTAAACAATCAGGTCCCACTTTTTCTTAAAGACCTTGTAGTACCATATCAGCCCATTAGAGCACTTCACTCTCGCATTGCAGGCTTACTTGTTGTCCAGAGTTATCAAAAGTAGAAATTGTGGCAGAGCCTTCAGTTTTCAGGCCCCTCTTCATTAAACCAGCTTCCAGTTTGGATTCAGGGATAGACACTATCTCTACTTTTAAGATTAGGCCTAAAACTTCCTTTTTGTTAAAGCATATAGTTAGGGCGGATCAGGTGACCGAATCCCCCTTAGTTATGCTGCAATAGGTGTAGGCTGCTGTGCCAGAAATTTTGGATGTCACTGCCCCTTGGCTGCTCTGAATTATGAGAAGTTCTTTGTCCCCTGGCTGTATCCCTCTTTTTATTAATTTTGCTTGTGACTTGTTTTTCTTCTTTTTTTCTCATTCTTTTGAAATTGTTTTTATTCCATTGTATAACTTTTAATATTTATTCTTATATTGTTTGATACTAAGTCTAAAAATGCTATATGGCCTGGACCCAGAATACACACTCAAACTGCTGTTTCTGTCCCAACCAGTGCACAGCCAAAGATCATCAAACAGAAACCATTAATCGTTCCCACTTCCTTCTTAAACACAAAAGGCAATTAGAGTGAATGCACTGCCTAAAAGAAATCTGGCTTGCATTATCAGTGATTCTTTTAAAACCCTTTACAGTAGTTTGACCATTCAGACATTAATAATCCAGCCGGGCCCCATGGCGAAGACCCATTAATCAGGCACTCTCCGTTGAGCTCCTTCCCAGTCCTGGTTCCAAGTTGAGGCCCCAGTAACCCGCACCAGTCAGGGTACACACCCTCCCGCTCTTTTGATAGTCACAGGGGTTGAGTGTGAATTGAATCGCTCTTTGTCTGGCTCCTCACCCAGAACCAATTTCCCTTGGCAGACCTACCAAGGGTTAAAGCAAAACCCACCAACCCCTCCACCACAGTAAGGTGGGGACTCAAGGAGGAGACGGCTGTAATATTACAACCCAAATTTCAGAAAATTTGGGACGTTCTTTAAATTTGAACAAAATGAAAACTAAAAGACTTTCAAATAACATGAGCCAATCATTTATTTACACCAGAACATAAGTAACAAACAGGGTTTAAACTGAGAAATGTTTACAATTTAGCACAAATGGGCTCATTTCAATTTCATTTTGCTGTTGTTTTATACAACATTTCTCTTCTGGCTGGTTCTTTTTTTGCAAGGTGTCAGAAGAATGTGAGAATCTCCAGCAGTTTGTCACAAATGGAAATAAGGGAAGTCGTTGTGTCTGTTAAAGCGTAGAATCAAATAAAAGCAAGAAAATCCCCAGCCATCCCGCCCAATGTTCCCTCTAAGCTCCGTGCGTGCGCAATTGCACACTGCTGGCACGGTCCTGCGGCACAGAAAATCTACGTTGCTAAAATCTAACCTGAATTGAAATTAAAATTAAAACTTTAACAATTCTTTTTTCAGTGTTAGTTAGTAAGTGATGGCTGCTCCTGTATGGGATTAGAAGATGCCACCTTATCCCATAGTCCAGCCATTATGCGATTCACATTCGTATACACGCAGCTATCAACGTGGTTGACAGGCTATGACAGCGTCCTTATGTGCAGAACCAGTGTTTTAGCGAGCAAAGCCGCGTGGCTGATGTGGAGTGAAGCCACGTAATGAGACGTGTACAACCATTGGAGATGTGAGCAGGACAGACGGAACAATTGACGGGAAAAGTGTGGACTTTATACCAGTTTTAAGTTGTGTTGATAGGCCACGAAAACCAGAGTTATGATAAAAACATCTGCAATGTTTGGTTTCTTTTCTGAATACGGTCGTTGTTTATATTTACTGCAGGATAAACGGTAAAAACGGCGTTTTATAAGGAAAACACCGAAAGCGCTCCCGCCGTGGAGCAAAACCAAAACCAAAAAACCCACCCTTCCTATTGGTCGAAAAATGTACCATGTTGACCAATCAAAAAATGATATAGCAACATGGCCATGACCAGTTGTTTAGGAAGGGGGAAGTTTTAGGAGTGACGGCGGTGCTTTGAGATGTGAGAGATTTGCGACGTTTAGCGCAAAATCTTGTGTAGTTAGTGTGTAGTGTAGTCAATAGTTTTGTTGTGTGTGTCAGAACAATGAGGCGACTGCTGAATGTTACAGGTGTTACAGGAGTGATACATCTGCTGCTGTCAGGCCTGCAGATATCAGGCTGTTGTTCTCCTTTATCAAGTGGACAGAAATTATTTTTTGGAGTGGAACAAATAAACCTGATTGTTGTAAATAGTTGAAATATTAAAAAAAACCCCACCTTGGCTGCATCTTTAGGCAAACAGCTGCAAAAAAGTTGTTTATTGTTGCAAAACTCAGTACTTTTTTGAAGAAGTAACTATATAATTAATGCCCAACATTGGTCATTAATCCTGTATTTGCAGACAGAGAGTTACAGACTCTCTCCCAGACCACAGACTCAATACAAGTCAGAGCTTTATTACAAAAAAAACGAAAGTTGTGTTTCAAAATAAGAGTTCAAGTTATTTTTACTTCCAATAGTGTTAACATACTACACAGGTCTTGAACAAATTTTTTTGAAATTTTCATTGTAAGTGGGCTAAAGCAGTTAATTAAAAGTAGTCTAACATAAATTAAATGCTGTAATTGATTATTTAATAAACCATTAAACTGGGGG
>NW_024387250.1:151953-168863 GCF_900408965.1 Simochromis diagramma
CATAAATAAAGCTCCCTCACCTCAGTTTGTGCTGTATCTTGGGTCCTTTAATAGTTCCACCACGTTTAAATCTTAATATGAAATGAGTAACAGTAGGGTGGACATTAGGTAAGGCTGCACTTTTTGCAGCGATCTCGTATAGAAAACTATACGTGTAATAAAACAGGTCGCAGCTGTTCAATAGGAATCTGGTCTATTTGATGATATAATTCATATTGTCGACCAGTGTTGGTCAAGTTACTTGAAAATAGTAATTAGTTACTAATTCCTGATTACTTCTCCAAGAAAGTAATCCCATACTTTCTTGATTACATATTTTTAAAAGTATTTAGAAATGTGTTTAACATTTAAACCTATTTTCTGCATATTCCAGTATATAAAATAAATTTCTTTGTGTGCGTTTACACTCTTTCAAATAGATGCAAGTAAAGCACAGGAAAACATAAATAAAATCAAAGATTCAGCGGCACTAAGTCCTGTCGCTCTTAAATCCATTTTCACCTGTTTAGCAGTAGTGGGCCCAGTGGAGGTTTGCCTGGTGCCACAGCGGTCAGTGGAGGGATCCGTGGGTTTTCTCTGTGAATTTCACATTCCCATGGCAGTGTGCTAGCTGCTTGCTCAGATTTGAAGTTAAATTTTTTGTTAGAAACAGTTTTCTTCCCACGCAGAGTGTACAGTGGACACTAATGTCAGCTGCACACACTAAGCATGTAAATATAATAACCACTGCAGCCAAAAAGAGTGCCTGACGAACCCAGTTGTAAGTAAGTTATTAAGACTCGACTGTACACTGTGTTTGTGTTTTCCTCCGAAAACAATAAGTTCCGTTGGAGCAGCCTTTCAACGCCTCTCTCTGTCTCTCGCAAGCAAAGTTGACCCAGACAACAAAGTAAAGCTAGTTTTCGGCTACAAGCCCGACACACAACCCGACGTATTAGCCAGAGGTCCCTTTACTACAGTTCGGAGCCACGGACCTGTTTTATATACACGTATAGTTTTCTATACGAGATCGCTGCAAAAAGTGCAGCCTTACCTAATGTCCACCCTACTGTTACTCATTTCATATTAAGATTTAAACCGTGTGGAACTATTAAAGGACCCAAGATACAGCACAACTGAGGTGAGGGAGCTTTATTTATGGAGCGTGAACATACAAAGGCGAGGGTGGCGAAAACAGAAGAGAGAAAACGTAAACTGGGAAAACTAAGCAAAAACAAACCTGAAACCGGAGATGCAGGGAGATGCAGGGAGACGCAGAGGAGGGAGACGCAGGGAATGAACACGGACATACCAGCAACACACACCAGAAAATACAGGGCTTAAATACACACAGGGCAATCAGGAAATGGGAGACCGGAGGGAGACATGGCTGGGATTAATTGGGCATAACGAGACAAGGGGAAGCGAATCTAGAAGCACTGACAAGAGACACAGAACTTCAAAATAAAACAGGAAATACACTGACTAAACTCTACACACGCAAACTTAACACAGACTGGGGAGACAGAACATAGGAACGTGAAACGTGGAACAGGAGAGTACAACGGACACAAACACTAGGGATAATCATAAAAAGCAACCCAAAATAAACAAAACCACAGAATAATAATAAACTTAAACATAAACACGGAGTCCACAAACTCCGGACCATGACACCTTCAGTAATAGTAATAAATCACACAGCAATAGTACATTCATGTAGTTGTAAAAATCATGATAATATATTAAGTAGTCCAAAGTATTCAGAATACGTTACTCTCACTGAGTAACGTAATGGAATCCTTTACAAAATACATTTTGGGGCATGTATTCTGTAATCTGTAGTGGAATACATTTTAAAAGTAACCTTCCCAACACTGAATGGCAGTATTGCATCTTATCTCGGTACTCAATACTAAAACCACCACAAACCACAATGTACCAGCAACATCAGAGCAATGGCAAAACAGAAGGGTCGAGAATATGGAGGCATAAAGGGACAAAGACTTTGAAAAGTGTGGGAGCATTAACAGAAAACAAATTTGAATCCAGACTGTGCAAACTGTTTTGTCTTGAATATATTTATATGCTAATGAGACAAATAAGTAGCCATAGAAATTGTATTTTGATTGTTATTGTGAAGCTTTTATTTTGTAGTGATGGGAATTCCGGCTCTTTTTAGAGAACCGTCTATTTTGGCTCAGCTCACTAAAAAGAGCCAACTCTTTTGGCTCCTAACCAGCTCTTTACGTTGTTTTGTTGCTTTAATTAATTTATTATCAAGAACAATATAAAATTATGCACAAAAGGAATTACTAATGTAAAAAAACGTGGTTTTATTTATATATGTTTATAGCTACCTAGATCACTTAAATTACACAATTGAAAGCATTTGTCTTGTACATGCTTTGTCTCTAGGGGCCACCGTAAATATACTTTTATTTATTCACTCCACATAAAATGTAATAAATAATATAAAAATAAAGAAACCAAACTATTTAACATTTTATACATTTCAACTTTTAACTACTTAACTTTTCAGCTTTTTCCTTTGACCAAATTTAAGTGAAACAACACAAAACACTGCAAACCACAACACAATTAAAAATATAAATTAAAATATGGAAAGAAAAAAAAAAGGGGGGGGGGGGGGGGGGAAGAACGCCCAGATCTTTAATTAAGGGAAAAGTTGGCATTTAGAATATTAATATCACACTCAACTGACTGCGTTTTATCTTCCCATTGCACTGATGGGTGAACAGTTCTTAGGTGCCTGTGCATGTTGTTTGTGGAGCCGGCTCTATATGATATCCTTTTCTTGCAGACTCTACACTCTGCCTTTGTTTTGTCAATAAGATTGAAATGGTTCCAGACTTTGCTTCTTTTCTTGGTGTCACTCATTTTCTTTACTGTACCTTTCCAATGGGACGGTGTTGTCTCTTGTTCTTGCTCCCGGCTCTCTTTCTTTCCCTCTCCCTCCTGCTCTTGTTGTGTGCTACTGCTGCTGCAGTGTAACTACCGCCCCGCCCTGCCCCCTCAGCTCAGCGCTGAGCAGAGGGGGGAGGGGCGCAAACGCAAGGCTCTGTTTGGTCTCTGCTCAGCGCAAACACAAGGATGACTTGCAGCATGAAGCGAAAAAAAGTGAAAGAGAGGGCAGGAGAAAGAAAAAAAAAAACCCACGGCCCCCAATGAGCCGGCTCGCATCGTTCACTTCTAAGAGCCATTTCGTTCGCGACCAACAGATCACTAATGGCTACGCATTTGAAATCATTAGGCTGATTATTGCTGTTACACAAAGCATATCTGCTATAGTTTTGGTTTTTAGTCTTCCATGTCATGCACATAACAGAAACAACAGTGACAAAAAATGGCTTAAAAATGACAAAAAAAGCATACCTTTATCAAAGAGATCTGTCAGTTTCAAACATTTCATTCTGTCATCCAGTTTTTGGGGGTTTTGTTGTTTTGAATTTCCTGTTTTTGCCGTGTTGGCAGTAGAATTGTTCTTCCTTTTACTGTTGACGTCTTTGAGTGGAGCAGGGGGATTGTGACCACTCGTTTTATGCTGTGAGGTTAACTCTTTCCCTTTCACTCAAGATCATGTGATTTCTTCTAAAGCCTTTTACAGTAAACTGCCTCTGATGATATGGTGCAGAAAGGTTTTCTGCTGTGTTGCAGAAGAAAGGGTATTTATTATAAAGTGAATTCTGAAACTATTAAACAGGTTAAATCAGAATACTTTATTGATCCCTAGGGGAAATTATGTAAATACACACCTTTCCTGCATAATGAAGTATTAAACTTCATGGTTACATTCACGCGCAAAAGTGAGAGTTTATATAATGAAAATCTCCACAAACACACATTTACTAAGATGAACAAACTAAGAAGGCAATAAAAAAAATATGTGATTTACAAAGTTTAGTTTGAGTTTTTTAAACAAGAGAAAAGAAAAAGGTCTATTCATTTTCATGTTTTTCTTACAAAAATCTTTTTAAAAAGGAGATCAATGTGTTCCACATTTAAATGAGGTATTCTATAAGCTGCACTTTTTGACAGTAAGTTAAGTACATTAACAAGAGCAAACTTAGTAGTTGTATAGACTTTCACTTTGAACCATTCAACTACATTTTGAGTGCTAAAGTTAAATGTCATTACAAATTACTAATAGTACAAATCTGTTGTTCAAGGGCAAAGAGGGCATACACGTTGGAAGTGTATCCATACATTTCAGTTTCTCATGAACACTAACCACAATTCTTAACACCAGTTCAAACTTGTATATACACTCAAGCTTCACTAACAATGAATTTGATTGGTCATTGCTCATACAAGTACAAAGCAGATGCACGCATTCAAAAGAACGTACACATGCATGACGCTGATATATACAGGGCTTCCTCAAGGGAAATTTAGTCTTCTATAGGTGCAACTCAGAAAACCTTGTCACACAACATTGAAAAGAAATTTGTAACAGCAAATATAGGGTGAGTTTATTTATTTTTCCCTTACTGTTAAAAATCTTTGAGCAGGTAACAGAGATGGGCAGTAACGCGTTACTTGTAACGCGTTACTGTAATCTGATTACTTTTTTCAAGTAACTAGTAAAGTAAGGGATTACTATTGCAAAAACGGTAATTAGATTACTGTTACTTTCCCGTAGGAACGCTGCGTTGCTGCGTTACTGCGTTACTAAAACTGTGATTTTTTTGCGAGAATGTCTCATGACAGTGACGTAAGCGAGTGCGCCGTTAGTGACAACAGCTGTGTGCAGATCAACAGTGGATCATATATCGAGTGCGGGAGAGAGTATGAGCGTGCAACGTTTAAAGCGTGGAAGTACTGACCTTACTTTGAGTTTGATTCCATAAAAAGTGACAAAAACATTAGCGTCCATTGTGCGTGGGAAGAAAACTTCTTTTTACAGCGAAAAAAACCCCTAAACAAGCACCGAGTGCGCAACGACATAATGGGAAATTCACAGAGAAAATCGCGGATTCTTCAACTGACCGCGGCACACCTGCACCAGGGTAAAACTCCGCCTACCCCAATCCTGCTTTACAGGTGAAAATAGAGCAAAAGAACCGCTAGTCTTTGACTTTATTTATTTTCTGCTGTGTTTTACTTGCATCTATTTGAAAGACTGAGTGTAAACACAAAAAATATTTTATTTTATGTGCTGGAATGTGCAGAAAATAGGTTTAAATGTTAAACTAATTTATTTAAGTCAGAGAATAGTGCATATAATTTTATTTTTGCTTGATGCATAAAGTTAAAAGATTAAAACTGATAAAACAAGTTAAAAAAAAGAGACTTTTCCATTTGATTACATTTTGTATGATGGATTATGCAGAAAAAGTAGAATTGGGCTGAAAGATCTATCGCTTTATCACCTCTTCAGGTTGTAAATCGTGTTTTTAAAAAGTAACTAAGTAACTAAGGAATTAATTACTTTTGAAAATAAGTAATCAGTAAAGTAACGGGATTGCTTTTTTGGGGAAGTAATCAGTAATTAGTTACTGATTACTTTTTTCAAGTAACTTGACCAACACTGGCAGGTAAAGTGGAGCAGGGGGATTGTGACCACTCCTTTTATGCTGTGAGGTGAACACTTTCACTTTCACTCATGATCACATGATTTCTTCTAAAGCCTTTTACAGTAAACTGCATCTGATATGGTGCAGAAAGGTTTCCTGCTGTGTTGCAGATGAAAGGGTGTTTATTATAAAGTGAATTCTGAAACAATTAAACAGGTTAAATACACACCTTTCCTGCATAATGAAGTATTAAACTTCATGGTTACATTCATAGGAAAAAATTAGTTAATTTAATGAAAATCTCCACAAACACACATTTTATTAAGATAAACAAACTAAGAAGGGGCATACAAAAATATGTGATTTACAAAGTTTATAATCTTAAAGCACCATAATAAAACCACCCATTTGACCAGTTTTATTTTATATCAAAACAAAAAATGCTTGTTAGTTGGTGGTTATTGAAAAGGAAAAAGGAAAGAAAAAGAAAAAAATCCATTAATTTTCATATTTTACTTATCCAATTGTATTGCTCATATAGGTGGAAAGAAGATACAGCACATACTCAAAAGGAGGTGCAGATGCATGACGCTGATATATACTGGGCTTCCTCAAGGGCAAATTAGTCTTCTGTAGGTGCAACTCAGAAATCCTCGTTAAAGAGATTTATAACAGCAAATACAGGTTGAGTTGATTGAACTGACCGGTTGTAGTTGTTGCCAAATATGGAGGGCCTTGAGTGCCAAAATAAATTAATTATTAATCATTAAATTATTAAATGTGTAATTAATTATACAAATTGGAAATAATCAGTTAAATATGTTATTATTTAATGGTCATTCATTTAATTTAAAATGTTTAATTATTGTTGTTGGATTTGTATTGTTGATTATCATTTATGCTTAGAAATATCTACTTATATATGCTTAGAGTTTTATAATTAGTTGTAGATTGATAGAGGTTTGATCCTTAGTAATCTGCAGAGACGTTGTGTGCATTCCAGAGTGCTCTGGCATTCACACCCACATTCTGGGAGCATGGGAGAGGTCGTACCTTGTCTTATTGTTTTATGGTAGGATAAATGTATCTATATCTGTTTTAGTTTAAGTGCCTTTTGTTTAGATGAACTGCTGGACTTCCAGACCAGCAGGTTTAGGGAAGTCATTTATGGGGTCACACTCTGACCCCCCCCCCCCCACACACACACACACACACACACACACTTACAAAACCACAGGCAAGGTACTCTTTGTGTGTATGTAGACGTCATATGTTAATGAACCTATGTATATTCATGTAACCTCAATAAAAGAGCAGTGTTACGGGGGAGCGGACGAGAGCAACTGGGGTCAAGCGAAGGAACGGCGTTTGTCCAGTTCTCTCCCGTGCACGAGAAACATGAAGAACTTTGCCTACTCGTGTCTTGCTTTGCTGTGTAATTATATTGTCTTCAACGTTCCAGCGAATAGGGTTAAGCTACAAACCTATCAATTGTATTTAATTCCATTTGTAATTAATTAATGATACATTTAATTTTTTATACTGTGGTGGACCACCAGGTGTCTCCAGTGTGAGGGGAAGTGAGAGGGTTAGGTTTTGGTGCCTTGAGTGTTTAGTTGTGATAAGCCGAGATTAAAGTTGGAGTGAAATACTGGGATCTCTCGTGTTGTGCTTACAAACCTCCACAATACATTTAATTAATTATTGATTTATTTCCAATTTTAATAAACTATTGAAACATTTAATCAATAATTTAATGATGTATTTAATTAATTCACATTGGCACTCCTGGCCCAGCTGCTGTGTTCATGAATTGGATTTTATTTCAATCTAACCCATCAAAGTCAGCGTGCAGGGTTAACGGTGATCAAGTCAAAACCATTACTTTTGACAGATAGCCAGTCTTTTAGTATGGAATGCCAGGACTGCCATAATGAATTAATTAAATACACCATTAAATAATTAATTAAGTGTGGCAATAATTAATTAAAATTGGAAATAATTAATTAAAAAATGTTTTTGACACATTTAATTAATTAATTATTGACACATTTAACTAATTATTTAATGGTGTATTTAATTAATTCATTTTGGCACAGTTGACTCCTTCAGGTCTCACCATGAAAATTTTTTATCAACCTCACCCATCAAACCCAGGGGGCGGGGTTAACACTAATCGAGTCAAAACCATTGCTTTGGCCTGGTGGCCATTGTTTTTAGCACACAACAACTGGCATGTGGAAACTAACAGAACTGAACTTTGAAAAACCCTGTGTGGAGATACAGAAATTATTTTATTGCTGCCATATAATCTGCATCATTATAACTGCATTAATAACATTCTTTACAGCATTATTCAATTTAGTAATGGAATAATCCTGTGACACTAAGTCTACTCTTAGTGTTCTTTCAAATATAATATACTTACAGGTCTCTATCATTCATGGGGTGACTTTTTTACTGACTGTTAATAAATACCATATTATGTGGGAAATAAATAAATGTGAGATTAAAATGATAATTAAACTGACAATATCAATTTCCATATAAACACATTGCAACTTCCTCATTGCCTTATGTAAAAATCATCTTCCCTTTAGAGTATATAATGAACAATCAACAATGTTTCACAATGTTTCACAGTGTTTTATTTTTTTTTATAGTTATTCTATAGATGGAATTAGTGAGGCAGATTTTTTAATATGAGATAAAAACAATAAAGATGTGTAACATGAAGTCAGACTGCCAGGACATTTATGTAATTCTCGCGATCATTTTATAATATAGGTGCATCACAATATAGGTGCAAGGCTTCAGTTGGCTGTACATCAACCACTGTTGCCTGCAGATGTCACCCATGAGTGTAATTAATGAAGGTTAATGAACCAGTTTTTGACACAGTGGTTCAAAGAGGTTCAGAGCTTCATGAAACCTCTGTTTGCCATCACTAGGCGCAAGAACCTAAACCAAATTCCAAAATGGGGGTGTGTCACGGAGGAGCGCCACACCACAACTGCACTCTGGGGGCTTTTATAGATCACTGGCACAATGGCAGCAGGGCTTGCCACTTCCATGATGGCAACAAGTCACACCAGTTCTCCGAGCCTATAAACTAGATTTGCCACACCAACAGGCTGGCAAATCTAGTTTGTAGGCAAAAACATAAAATGCAAGACTTGACTAATAAGCTAAATAACAAGAGCCACTGGAGAGTAACATAATATATAAAAAAAATACTGACAACCTAAAGGTCCAAAGGACATGATGAATAAAACCAAAACATTAATTATTCAAAGTTATGAGCCCCAGAATTTCAAAACAAGTGCCAGGTACTGTGATATTTATTAGCAGAATGGAGAAGTGTTACTTCTGCTGGTGGGTGGAAATCCCACAGTGGAAATATTATTATTATCATTTCTAAGAGTGTAATAATTGTAATTGGAATGAAAAGAAAAGAAAAGCAGAAACACTGATGGGTTTTTTAAAAATTGTGTTTTCAAAAGGTTTACTGAATTAAAAGTAAGAACAGAACAATATAAGAGCCTGATACAATGTTTTAATGTGTAATAAAATGTAATATATGTTATATCAGCACCTCATTATAAGTTAGACTACAATAAATGCGTTGATTCCACCACTGGGTTTCCTGTTTTTTATCTTAATATTCTTTGAAAGTAAGCAAATATAAAGAACAACAAACAGGATGTTATTCAGTATCATGTCTTTGTAAAAGATTTATATTTATTCAGGTGTTTTGTACATCCAGTTTTTAATAAGAAGTGAAGCGATCCACAAAACATCAATAAATGATCCATCCTCCAGCAAATGCCAGTCTGATTCTTCTGGTTTCCTGTAATCTGCTGGATGCAGCTACTTCCTTTTTTGTTCCTTAAAAACTCTACATGGATAACTTGAGTCCAAGATAAATTAACTTTTGGGACCCTGGAGGAGGGATAAGCAGAATGTGCAGAAATTTCTACAAATGAGCTGCACTTATTTCATTTTTCAGCTTAACAAATCATTTTGAAGGTCAGATGTAGTTAAATTATACGCATAAACATGTTTAATATGATTCAAATAAATATGAATTTAGCTTTTAGACTTGATAAAAGATACAGTTTAGTTTTATGGTACTGTATACACTACTAGTCAGAGGTCAGGTGTACTAGACTGACTTTTACACAACACAACTGATGGTCCCAGCTCCAGAAGGCAAGAAAATTCACAAATGAACCCTGACAAGGTACACATGTGAAGTGAAAACCATTTCAGGTGACTACATCATGAAACTTATTGAGAGAAAGTCCAGGGTTTTCAGTGCTGTCAACAAAGCAAAGAGTGGCTATTGTCAGGAATCTAAAATATAAAACGTGTTTAGAGTTATTTATCAAGTTTTTCTTTGCTACAAAATTCCATATATCTTGCTTTATATATTTTTGTAGAAAGTAGTAAAAATAAAGATAAACCATTAAAGGTTTGTCCAAACCTTTGACTGTCATGTCAACAGTCACTAGAGCAGGGGTAGACAACTCCAGGCCTCGAGAGCAGGTGTCCTGCAGGTTTTAGATGTGTCCTCGATCCAACACAGCTGATTTAAATGGCTAAATTATGTACTTAACATATCGTGAAGTTCTCCAGAGGCTGGTAATGAACTATAATATGACTAAACTATTTCCTATAAGTTTATTTAAATTACAGAGTCGGTCCCAGACTAGTGGTTCTTTAATCCGAAGGGCAACTGCCAGGAGACTCAACACCTTTGTAGATCATCGTGGCAGTGACAGGGAGAGATACATTGGTCATGTGTCAACAGAAGCAGTGCCAGATATCTTCTGAAGCAGTGCCAACAGAAGCAGTGCCTTCTGAAAGATGGCGCCGGTGAGGGTCGGCTGCCGTCACGACTGCTCCGACCACTTTTTCTTTGTCTTTGTTTTTTAAGTTAGTTTTCAGCGTTTCTAAATCGGCAAAATCATCACCATTGGGTACATTAGGTATGACAGTGACACTCTTGTTTCTATTGGTATACAATGTACTCACAATTCGAAGTTTTTAACTCCGGATCCGAGCTGGCCGAGTGAGATCTTGAGGGAGAACAAAGGGAAGCGGCGGCGGCCTAGAGGGAAGCGAGCCGGCGTCAGGAACAGGCTGAGAGCTCGTGCACACCGCACACCTCTGCCTAGCATCCTGCTCGCCAACGTCCAGTCACTGGAGAACAAGCTTGACGACCTCAGGGCCAGGGTAAAGTTCCAGAGAGACATTCGGGACTGCAATCTCCTCTGCTTCACCGAGACATGGCTGAACCCAGCGGTGCCGGACCACGCCATCCAGCCGGCCGAGTTCTTCTCGGTTCACCGCATGGACAGGACACGGGACTCGGGGAAGTCAAGGGGAGGCGGCGTGTGTTTAATGGTGAACAACAACTGGTGCAACAGTGCGAACGTTGTTCCTCTCACACGCTCCTGCACACCAAATCTGGAACTACTGTCCATCATGTGTCGTCCTTTTTATCTACCTCGGGAATTTATATCGGTCATTGTAAGTGCCGTTTATATTCCACCACAAGCGGACATGGTCACCGCCTTATGCGAGCTGCATGAGGCACTCACACAGCACCAGACACAACACCAGGACGCTGCGCTTATTGTGACGGGGGACTTTAATAGCGCCAACCTCAAACGCGCAGCGCCGAACTTTTATCAACACATCACCTGCCCCACCAAA
Organism: Simochromis diagramma; assembly: GCF_900408965.1. Classification (NCBI taxonomy): domain Eukaryota; kingdom Metazoa; phylum Chordata; class Actinopteri; order Cichliformes; family Cichlidae; genus Simochromis; species Simochromis diagramma. The sequence goes on from NW_024387250.1 coordinate 163,191, forward strand.
GGTGAAAGGACACTGGACCACTGCTACACTACGGTCAAGGACGGCTACAAGGCACAATCCCGCCCTCCTTTTGGCAAATCTGATCACGCCGCCATCTTCCTTATCCCAAAATACAAACAAAGGCTGAAACAGGAAGTTCCGGTTCAGAGGAAGGTCGCGCGCTGGACGGATCAATCGGTGGCCGCGTTACAGGACGCACTCGATGACGCAGACTGGGGCATGTTCAGAAACAGCTCCGATGATGATGTCAACGTGTTTACGGAAGCGGTTGTGGGATTCATCGGGAAACTAGCGGATGATACCGTGGAGACAAAGACTATCACAACGTTTCCCAACCAGAAGCCGTGGGTGGATAAAACCATCCGCGATGCTCTGAGATCCCGCACCGCTGCCTACAACACGGGACTCACGACGGGGGACATGGACCCGTACAAAGCTGCGTCATATAACGTGCGGAGGGCGGTGAAAGAGGCGAAGCAGCGCTACGGGAGGAAACTAGAGTCACAACTCCAACAGAGTGACTCTAGGAGCCTGTGGCGGGGACTAAGGACAATAACGGACTATAAAGCACCAACAACCGGTATGACGAACGCGGCCGTGACTCTGGCAGACGAGCTGAACACTTTCTATGCTCGCTTCGAGGCTGCAGCTAAGGACTCCAACGATGCTAGTGCTAGCGGTGCTAACGGCTGCAGACAGGAAGATACTGCCAGCACCGGAAACGTGCTCGTCATCTCCGAGCATGAAGTAAGGAGAGCCTTCAAAAGAGTGAACACCAGGAAAGCAGCAGGACCAGACGGCATCCCAGGTCGTATCCTAAGAGACCATACCAGCTAGCTCCTGTGTTCACTGAGATATTCAACATCTCTTTATCTCAGTCGGTGATCCCCACATGCTTCAAAGAGTCCATCATTGTTCCTGTCCCGAAGAAACCCCACCCTGCTTCTCTCAATGGCTATCGCCCTGTAGCCCTCACCTCAGTAGTGATGAAGTGCTTTGAACGCCTGGTCAGAGACTTCATCATTTCTTCACTACCAGACACACTGGACCCACTACAGTTCGCTTACCGTCCAAATCGTTCCACAGACAATGCCATCTCTCATCTCCTCCACACATCACTCACTCACTTGGACACTAGAAGGGGGAATTATGTTAAAATGCTCTTCATAGACTACAGCTCTGCATTTAACACCATAATTCCCTCCACACTCACCACCAAGCTGGAGCATCTGGGACTCAGCTCATCTATGTGTCAGTGGATCTCCAACTTCCTAACTGGCAGACCACAGGCAGTAAGGATGGGCGGACATGTCTCAGCCTCCACCACTCTCAGCACTGGAGCCCCCCAGGGGTGTGTTCTGAGCCCCCTGCTGTACTCTTTGTACACATATGACTGTGTGGCCACTACCAGCTCCACCACCATCATCAAGTTTGCTGACGACACTGTCGTGTTGGGCCTGATCTCTGATAACAACGAGACGGCCTACCTGAAGGAGATTAGGAATCTGGAGAACTGGTGCCAGAGGAACAACCTCCTTCTAAACGTCAGTAAGACAAAGGAGCTGATAGTGGACTTCAGCACTAAGCAGGAGAGGAACTACCAGACCCCTGTCATCAACGAGTGCCCAGTGGAGAGAGTGGACAGCTTCAAATACCTCGGAGTTCACATCACGCAGGACCTGTCATGGTCCTGTCACATCAACACCGTGGTGAAAAAGGCCCGTCAGCGTCTCTACCACCTCAGACGCTTGAGAGACTTCCAACTGCCCTCCAAGGTGCTCAGGAACTTTTACTCGTGCACCATAGAGAGCATCCTGACGGGTAACATCTTAACCTGGTTCGGGAACAGCACCATGCAGGACAGACGAGCTCTACAGAGGGTTGTGCGGTCAGCTGAGCGCACCATCCGCTCCGAGTTCCCTGACCTACACTCAGTCTACAGCAGGCGGTGCTGGACCAAGGCCAGGAAGATCGTGAAGGACCTCAGCCATCCCAACAACAGACTGTTCTCTCTGTTGAGGTCAGGAAAGCGATTCCGCTCCCTGAAGACCAACACAGAGACACTGAGGAGGAGCTTCTTCCCGCAGGCGATACGGTCTCTCAATCACACCACCACACAGTACTGACCCACACATATACAGTGGGGCAAAAAAGTATTTAGTCAGCCACCGATTGTGCAAGTTCCCCCACTTAAAATGATGACAGAGGTCAGTAACTTGCACCAGAGGTACACTTCAACTGTGAGAGACAGAATGTGAAAAAAAAATCCATGAATTCACATGGTAGGATTTGTAAAGAATTTATTCGTAAATTAGGGTGGAAAATAAGTATTTGGTCACCTCAAACAAGGAAAATCTCTGGCTCTCACAGACCTGTAACGTCTTCTGTAAGAAGCTTTTCTGTCCCCCACTCGTTACCTGTATGAATGGCACCTGTTTGAACTCATCATCTGTATAAAAGACACCTGTCCACAGCCTCAAACAGTCAGACTCCAAACTCCGCCATGGCCAAGACCAAAGAGCTTTGGAAGGACACCAGGAAAAGTATTATAGACCTGCACCAGACTGGGAAGAGTGAATCTACAATAGGCAAGCAGCTTGGTGTGAAAAAATCAACTGTGGGAGCAATCATCAGAAAATGGAAGACATACAAGACCACTGATAATCTCCCTCAATCTGGGGCTCCACGCAAGATCTCATCCCGTGGGGTCAAAATGATCATGAGAACGGTGAGCAAAGATCCCAGAACCACACGGGGGGACCTGGTGAATGACCTGCAGAGAGCTGGGACCAAAGTAACAAAGGTCACCATCAGTAACACACTACAACGGCAGGGAATCAAATCCCGCAGTGCCAGACGTGTTCCGCTGCTGAAGCCAGTGCATGTCCAGGCCCGTCTGAAGTTTGCCAGAGAGCACATGGATGATACAGCAGAGGATTGGGAGAATGTCATGTGGTCAGATGAAACCAAAGTAGAACTTTTTGGTATAAACTCAACTCATCGTGTTTGGAGGAAGAAGAATACTGAGTTGCATCCCAAGAACACCATACCTACTGTGAAGCATGGGGGTGGAAACATCATGCTATGGGGCTGTTTTTCTGCCAAGGGGACAGGACGACTGATCCGTGTTAAGGACAGAATGAATGGGGCCATGTATCGTGAGATTTTGAGCCAAAACCTCCTTCCATCAGTGAGAACTTTGAAGATGAAACGAGGCTGGGTCTTCCAACACGACAATGATCCAAAACACACCGCCCGGGCAACAAAGGAGTGGCTCCGTAAGAAGCATTTGAAAGTCCTGGAGTGGCCTAGCCAGTCTCCAGACCTCAACCCCATAGAAAATCTGTGGCAGGAGTTGAAAGTCCGTGTTGCTCGGCGACAGCCCCAAAACATCACTGCTCTCGAGAAGATCTGCATGGAGGAATGGGCCAAAATACCAGCTACTGTGTGTGCAAACCTGGTAAAGACCTATACTAAACGTTTGACCTCTGTTATTGCCAACAAAGGTTATGTTACAAAGTATTGAGTTGTATTTTTGTTATTGACCAAATACTTATTTTCCACCCTGATTTACGAATAAATTCTTTACAAATCCTACCATGTGGATTCATGGATTTTTTTTTCACATTCTGTCTCTCACAGTTGAAGTGTACCTCTGGTGCAAATTACTGACCTCTGTCATTATTTTAAGTGGGGGAACTTGCACAATCGGTGGCTGACTAAATACTTTTTTGCCCCACTGTAGTTCTTACACACACACTGGACATTCTGGACATTGTTTTCACTTCATCACTTAAATCACTTTAAGCATATTTGCACTGCAAAAGACATAATGTGGATTGCACAACACTGGACATTATATTCTTCATTTCCAGTTAATACTTGTACAGCTGCTGTTATTGTGTATATATTTATTTATATTTCTTCATACATTCTTATATAGTTCTATATTGTGTATTTTGTTGTACAGTTATTTATTTTCAACTTTAATTTATATATTTTATCTTATTCTCCCAGTTTAAATTTACCCTTCATTCTAATTTGTGTTGTACAGTTATTTCATTTTCAAACTTTAATTTATACATTTTATCTTATTCTTTCCAGTTAAATTTACCCTTCATTCTAATTTGTGTTGTACAGTTATTTCATTTTTAACCTTAATTTATATTTTATTCCTTCCTAGTTAAATTTACCCTTTTTAATTTTTCATATTTATTTCCTATCTTATTCATAGCCTTTTCCTTTTTGTTTCTTTAGGTCACGAGCAGTTGTCCAAGCATTTCACTACATATCGTACTGTGTATGACTGTGTACGTGACAAATAAAATTTGAATTTGAATTTGAATTTGAGATATATGATGCATTTAATCCAACCCGTTGCTGACTCCGCTGCTGTTGAGTCCATCAAAAACTGCATTATGCTTTCTATTAAGGACTTGATTGTGCAATACAGTTTCAACAGAGTTCCAAACCTCTGCATGTTTTCTGTTTAAGAGGAAATGTTGAGCTGGAGCCAGTCTGCTCTGTGAAACCGTCAGAGGGATGTTAGCTATCCCGATAGCTGGCCGATGGGTGTTCTGCGGGGTTTCTCACCGTCTCTGTGTCTTCCTTTGGCTTTTATCTTTCTAAAGAAATAAGAGGAGTAAATGTTCATTGATCTTGGCTGGTGGTCAGCCTGGTTCTAGCAGGGGGTAGGAGGAGCAGTGATGTGAATGTTGCTGCTGCTGCTGTAAGTTTTTGCTTCTTTCAATTTGTTTATTGTTTTTATTAATGAGAATTAAAACATAAATGTAAATATTTGATCATATTTGATCATAAATGAAAGCAATGAATAAAGGTTATTATGTGACATTTACTTAAATTAGAAGAAAAACACAAAGAATCATTTAATAAACATGATATACCTAGATTTTTTTTTAATAAATGTGTTAAATGCAGACTCAGGTGAAGGTGAACACAAACTGTAGTTGTTTTCTTTCCTTATTGTAAACTATAATTAATTTTTTTTTATATATTATATTTGTATTTTCTTTACACCAGAAGAAAATTAGCTGAAATTCCAGTAGTCTCATTGGACGCTAAAGGACTCTTTGAGTCTTTTTTTTTTACATCCTCTTTTGGTGAAACAACACCAAATTGGAGGAATATCAGCAGCTTCTGTATTATACTGTTTGGCAAAGTCTACTGTTGTACGTTCGCCATCACAATTCCAGAGTCTGATGCCTTAAAAGCTCGCATCCGTGGCCAGGAGTTGGGACTCGCATCTGTAACCGGAAGGTCGCCGGTTCGATCCGGGCTCGCGGTCGTTGTGTCCTTGGGCAAGACACTTTACCCTACTTGCCTACTGGTGATGGCCAGAAAGGCCGATGGCGCAAGAATGGAGCATCGCTTCTTGTCAGTCCTGCCCAGAGCAGCTGTGGCTACAACTGTAGCTGCCTCCACCAGTGTATGAATGTGAGAGTGAATGAATGATGGTGATTGTAAAGCGCTTTGGGTGCCTTGAAAAGCGCTAAATAAATACAATCCAATTATATCATCTGGAGGGATTTTCCAGTCGTGGTGTAGAATGTTTAGCCTAGTTTAGAGTTTAGAAATGTGTTATCAGAATGTAGAACTATTTGTAGAGACATTGGACACTGCCGGCCCTTATAGTATCAAGGTTCACTGGGGCGT
>NW_024387250.1:168888-278781 GCF_900408965.1 Simochromis diagramma
TATTTAAATGTAAGCTTGCATGTATAGATTTGCGACTAGCTATACATGCATCTTCCTAAATTTAACATGTCAGTATTATTCCTGCAAAGGTCCATAAATCAGGAGCTACATCATCAGATCCAAATTTTACTCAGCTGACACTCGTTACGGAGATGCCTCTGGAACAACTCGTGTGAGCCTGGTCTCAAGTTTTTTAAGTCACAACCTTGAATCCAGAAGAGGAAGTTTCTCTCTCTTCACGATTCATTGTGACCCATGTTTCAGTCCAGGGGTCCCCGTTCTATCGTTGGCACCTCGCGTTAAGGATGGGGAATGGAGAGATTTTCACGATTCCTTACATTTTCGATTCTGTTTAACAAGTTGAATCTTTATCGATTCTCTGGATTGATTCTATGGTTTTAAAAGGGAACATAACGAGCTTAGAACTTTGGTGTTTATATCTTCGCTTGAACGGATAAGCAAACTTTTGTAGGGGGTGGGAGTACATGGCCGTTACAGACCCCGGCATTGAGATCTAAACCCTTTTAAAGACCGTCGGAGCCGGACACCGCTTCCGATGTTTGCGTAACGTATTTTATTTAAAATCCCACGGAGTACAGCTGCCAATCACGATAAGCTAGCACAATCATTTTGTTTGCGATGTTGAAAACGGAGTAGTTGTACTTACAGCTTAATGGCCATCGAATCATATGTCCTGGGTAACAGTTGTCCTTACCACATCTAGCTTTGCAAAAATTTTGCATAAAAAGCTCGTGCAACAACAAAACAGGTAATATTCCAGGAAAGCACGCTTTGCCGATGCCGAATCGCCGTTTGGTAGACACTTCACCTGACGGTCATACATCGTGAACAGTCGCATGTCCGCCATGACAGGCCGAACTCGGAAGTGACGCATTTTTCGAGAAGGTAGTTTTGTTACCATTAGCCATAACTGGTGTTTTTAAAAGTTATGTTTGACTTATGACTTTCTGTTTTATTTCTGGGATGCTTAGGGACTCATGTTGCACTGCTGGAAATAGGTTTATTTTTATGCATAGTGCTGTTTATTGTTGGGCGAAATTGGTTCAATTGTAAATAGTTTATTTTCAGTTTTTTCCTAGCACGTCTAATTAAAATATGGTGTATTTCAAAAATAAAACTATGAAGACACTCACAATAATTTTCTGTGGTGGGAAACTATTTGTGCAACTATGTTTTGTATTTACGTTTTTGATGGATAAGCCTCTTAAAAAATTCTCTAAACTGAGAATATAATGTTAAAAAGATCAAAAACGATTTTCAATTTTTTTTTGGAGTTTATTGCACTTTTGTTTGGGGCAAATTTATGTAATTACATATTGCACTTAATGGAATACATAATTTTAAATTTGGCTATAAAGGTTGTAATTTATGTATAGCAACTTGGAAGATTGGGGGACTCCCAAAAGTGGCTCCACAGCATGTAAAATATAATATAATCTCTGGAGGACGTGGTTTCTATGGTAGGGGTCTTAAAGTTAGATGGGGGCGATCCAGCAGCGACGTGGTACTCTTCAATGGGGTGTCGCAGAGTCCCAGGAAGAAAAAAAAAATGTGTAAATGTAGGAATGGAGAAAAGAAATATCTTCTGTAGCAATAACAGAAGTATAACATAAATTATTTCTGTAGCAATGACACAAGAATAATCCAGTAAGGTCCTGCCCTACATTAAACACATTCACTTACCGAAAATCGGGGGCATCATGCTGTGCAAGGGTGCAAGCCTTTTTAAACCGAAACTTAGTCACGGCTCGGTGACATTCGTCTATCCTGGGCCTGAAAGGAGATGCTACGGGTAGAGACTTCAGCGAGAACTGCCAGCAATCTGAGCCAGACGCGGTGCCTGTCTCGCTCATCATGTCACGAAAATTTTTCGGACCAGAGCAAGAACTCCTGATTGAGGGGAATTTCAGGAGTTTCAGAAGTTTAATTAGAACGCAAGTGACACTGCAGGGGCTGCAAAAAGCAAGGAGAGGGGGCTGGACGAAGGTTGCGACAGTAATTTAAACTCGTAAGTGAATTTATAGTAAAGAATAATAATAATAATGGAATTGGATTGTATATAGCGCTTTCAAGGCACCAAAGCGCTTTACATACCACTATTCATTCACTCTCCATTCCACACCCTGTGTGGAGTGCTACATTTGTGTAACCAAGAAAAGGAGCAGAGCAAAAAAAGACAGGTGGTGGTTCCCTGCACCCCCTCTCACAGTTGAGTTAAGTAAATAATACCCGCACGGGAAATCGATAATCGCCTCTTGACACACTGTCGCGCTTGAGCTAAAGGATCCTGTATGAATCACCGCATGTATACGCTGATATTCTGAAGAACTCGCCTTAATCAATACCTTGCACCTTCCGCAATGGGTTGCTCGTGTACAAACGGACAGGACATGGCTTGGCGACAGATTCCCAAATCCACCGTCGCTTTAATAGCTGGTGGTCTCTCATGTGGGATTACAAACGAAGTAATGTTAAACGATTACTACTCGAAAATATAGAATGACAGCTGAAATAATAAAAGTACATGAAATAGAATGAGTAAGAGTACATTGCCCTTGTTTTAGGAAACGACCTGTAATGTATCTGTATGAAATCAATAAGAGAATAATACGACATTAATCTTGAGTTACTTAGATATATTTTGTATGGAAAAATAGGGGGAAAAAGATTCTGTTTGCTTTCCCGTAGAAAGGAAGCGGACCCCATCCTGAGTGGCCGCGTGCCCTATCCTGTTTACATGAAACTAATCCTGCTCCCAGCAGGTTTACGCTTACGGAAGCTGATTGCATGACACAAGTCCCAGGAATGAGCTTCGGAGAACCGAACGATCAAAGAATCACGCGAAATCGCACAATCAATTCCGCTAACTTACTTGGCGAGTAAGAAGAACGGACCCTGCATGATAACGGATGTGTGCACAGAGCAGATATGAAGTGGTGTTGGGCACATGTGGTAACAGTGAAACAGTTTATTTGATTGAACACGTGGATCGTTTGTGTTTGGAGTAATGAACTGCAGTAATATCCTAGAAGCTCGTGTCAACACTGGCTGGTCAGAGCTGAAGTTCGCTTCCATGGGTGTACAAGCATGTTTGTATTACGATGACCTTATTGTGAGAAGTTTTTGTCACAGTGTCTGCGACTTGTATGGTGTCTCTACCGTGTGATTTGCTAATTCTTGTTCGTTAAGTGGCTCCGTTGCATGTGAAAGGATGACCCACACTAGTCACAGATGTGGCTGTTTGAAGACGGCCAACTGTGGGAAGAGGCATGTATTTTTAATGACTTGGTGTGTGGTAAGCCTCTTCCCATTCGTGGCAGTAGTTTCCAGTTTGTCTCCAGGGCCCTGTTTCAGGAAGCCGTTTTACCTGGAAAAAGCTGGGTAAAAAGTATACCCTGATTAACGAAAACGCTGGTATTTTTCGGTTTCAACAAAGCGAGTTCAATCTGAAGCCGGAGTGAGTCAGATGAAAGACACGACCGTGAGCTAACCTGGCCCCTAGCGAGTTTACTACACTAAACCGGACGGTCTCCGCCCTTGAGTCGAAACCTGACATAAGGAGTGGTCGACATGGCGTGGCCTTCCTTGAAGAGGCCAGTAAGAATCGTGGAAGCCAAATTCCGCCGCAGGCTCTCCGACGGGAAGAGGTGATTAAGCGCGTTTAGGACAATTTTATCATTTCCACATGTTGGGCGAACGTTACCGTTTTCTCACCGGCACAATCGATAAGTTATTTGAAGAACATGACTCAGGCGATATATTACCTCCATGTGACACATCGCGGACATGCTGACTCAGTTCAGTACATATTATTTGGTATTGGCGCATCTTCGGTTTTTTTGGCAGACGTGAGGCTTTCTGTATAAGTTTGGTGACGCTGGAGACACGTTTTCGCCAAGGCTACCGTCCTGTCGGGCAGTCAGGAATGTGACAGTTGCACTGAAACGTCCCTCCTGTACTCGTTGTGGTGTTCCCCCGGGCATAGACCCACAGATTATCAAAGAGGTGATTCCACAAAATGGCATGTAGAAAGGTTATTCAAAACGTAGTGTATGATGTGGTGATACTTGGACTACTACTTAAATTTACACATTTATTTTCACGGTTCCGCAGGCGTGGAGTGCTGTATAGATGAGCACGCACATTCCAATCATTGCTCTGTCAGGAAATGAGGAGAACTATGTGACAGGAATCTTTCCACGCAGTAGATGTACAGGTAGCAATAGTGTCCCTGTAGCATTTCAAACTAACAGATTATTTCAGTGTAGAATGGATGCTAATTTAGTGTTCGCTGGCCTGTGAGGATCATATGTGATCTACCAACAGTAGGGTCACAAATGGGGAAGCCAAGTGGCCAGGCTCTGTCCATGCTCACGAATATTCCGTGAATGTACACGAGCACAAAATTTGGACATGGTGAGTTGAGAATACTTTAAAATATATAAAAGAGCCAAGTGCTTCATCAGGGACATTTGAAACTGAAAGATGTAGCCTAGGAGAGTGCAAACTGCTACTGCGTGGTGATAGGGGGGTATCCATGTTGTAACCTATTTGCTTACCCCTTACCCACTGACCCCGGAAGCCGGGGCCAACAGCACGTAGGAAGCTGGCTAATTGCAGGGCAAGAGCCAGAAAATTGAAGAGCACGAGCGATGCTTAAGGCCCGGTTCCATTGCCTGCAAAGACTCAGGGGCACCCCAGAAAGGGCTGTGACATTATTTGGAATTGTGAGTCTTCACACATGTGCCACAGTAGGGGTTGGAGGAGAACCTGTCCTTCTGACCAAAAACATCAGCAGTGATCCAACCATGAAACATCCTGACCTCCCACGGACTACAAGATGGAAGAGCAGGTCAGAGACAGCCATATGTCACAGAGGCATTCCTTGGGACAACATCACCTCAACATGTTGAAAAGAAGAAAGAACGGATTTTTGGTTCACTGGCCTTTTATTGTCGCCTGTATTTCCTGTACGCAAAGTATTAAAAGATGTGTTAAACCTCATAAGGTGTCTTTGTTGCTTCCTCCTCTGTGACACTGTCAATGTTTCTCATTATTTTCCTGTGGTAAAGAAATAAACAACATTGCTGTTCTACTGTAACTCATATAATCTGTGGAGTATTACTCACAACTGCATGTCGCTCTGGCTCAACAGGAGGCTGCACCAGATGCAGTACACCACACCATCACTGATAGAATATGAGGTTTATACAGGTCACTTATAACTTACAAGGGACCAAATGGCCATTAACAAACATACCAATCCACCTTACACTTCATTGTCATATTGCTCTCAAAGACAACCAAGACTGAGCGAAGGCAAAATCAGTAGGAAAATAACTTCACTACAAAATAATCCATTATGGTAAAGAGTTTATCAAATGAATGAGTAGCACTGCAAAGGTGACTGTGAAGACAGGATGTATGCACATCATGTATTATTTGAATTTACCCCCTATGTAGGCACTTGTGTCTTGCGGGGTTATGACTCAGAGGATGTCCCCGCAGAGATGCCTTCGGCCACAGGGCGCCCACTGTTTTGGCTGAGGGCCAACTCCTCAGCCTCTGTGAGTGGTGGTGGTGGAGGACCCCCACCTGTTTTTCGGGCCTCCGCTTTTTTTCTGTTGGCTATAACGGGTCACATTTGAGCATACAGAGTAAACAAATATGTACTTGTAATGTGCTCAGATAATTTCAATAAGTGCTTACAGAAAGGAAATTAATGTAGCCTCTAACTGCAATTGATTTACATCGGACAAACAGACCAAGCACTATGGCTCATAATACAATTACACCTTACCTGTTTGGACTATATTTTTATATTTCATTTTTACTTGCTGCCAGGAACGTTTGGGGCCTGTTGGGTTGCACCTGCGCTCACATCACATCACAAAATAAAATGTATAAAATAACAAATGATAAAATAACGTGTTAAATTGGTGGAAATCCCTAGATCAATGTTTAAATTAACACTCACGCATTGACTCTGTCGGCTATGTTTTGCCATACATGCTCCCTTTCTTTCGCAGCTGTGGCTGTGTTACTTTTTTCCGCGGAATTTGCATGTTATCGGCATATGCTGCCATCAGAATTTCGCCGTCAAGCGCTGTAAAATACATTGACCGCGCCTTCTTTCCCTCCGTCTCCATGGTGACTCGCTGAATCTGTGCTCCGCTTATCAGGGCTTTATGTATCCTCGTGCGCGTGCTTAACTTGGGGTTAAAGCAACTCCGCGTTGATTGAACTAATTGTTATCAGCCTTTCTGAAACCGAATATTCCGAGTTGGACAGTTCGGGGTTACTCAACCGTGGGTGTCGTTTTTCACTCTGAGTTTTCTAAACCGGCTTCCTGAAACAGGGCCCAGGGCCCTATTTCAGGAAGCCGGTTTAGTGCAAACTCTGAGTAAGTATACCCTGAGTTAACGAAAACTCTGGGTTTTCGGTTTCACAAAGCGAGTTTAGATTAATCCTGAGTGAGTTACTATGACGACACACTCCGTGAAGCTAACCTGCCCCCTAGCAGGTTTACTTCAACTAACCCTGACTTTCTCCGCCTCTTTGTCGGAAACCTGACTGTAGGAAGTGTCAGACATGGCGTGCCCCTTCCTTGAAGAGCCAGTAGATGTTGAAGCCCAAATTCTCCGCAGAGCTCTCCGCCGGGAGAGAGTGATTAGAGCGCGTTTGGACATTTTATCATTTCCTGATGATTTTCTGTGTGAACGTTACCATTGTTCAGCACAATCTATAATTTATTTGGATAGCATCCTCAGGCCTAATATTGCTTATGTGACACATCGCGGACATTCTCTCAGTTCTGTACATATTATTTGTATTGCACTTCGGTTTTTTGCAAACGGGAGCTTTCTGTATAATATTGATGACGCTGAGCACGTTTCCAAGGCTACCGTCTGTCGGGCAATCAGGAATGTTACAGTTGAACTGAAACGTCTCCTGTACTCGTCTGTGGTGTTCCCTGGTCATAGACCCACAAGATTTATCAAAGAGGGATTCCACAAAATTGCAGGTATCAGGATGAACAAAACTTAATTCATGATGTGGTGATACTTGAACTACTACTTAAATTTTACATTTATTTTCACGGTTCCCAGGCGTGATTGGCTGTAGAGATGGCACTCACATTCCAATCATTGCTCCTTCAGTAAATGAAGGAGACTATGTGAACAGGAAGTCTTTCCACAGCATTAATGTACAGGTACATAGTTCCCTGTAGCATTTCAAACTAACAAATTATTTCATTATAGTAATGGATGCTAATTTGTGTTCTCTGCACTGTGAAGATCATATGTGATGCTGCTAACATTATCACAAATGTGGAAACCAAATGGCCAGGCTCTGTGAGTGGTGGTGGTGGAGGACCCCCACCTGTTTTTCGGGCCTCCGCTTTTTTTCTAGTGGCCATAACGTGTCACATTTGAGCATACAGAGTAAGCAAATATTTACTTGTAATGTGCTCAGATAATTTCAATAAGCGCTTACAGAAAGAAAATTAATGTAGCCTCTAACTGCAATTGATTTACATAGGACAAACAGATCAAGCACTATGGCTCATAATACAATTTCACCTTACCTGTTTGGACTATATTTTTCTATTTCATTTTACTTGCTGCCAGGAACGTTGGCCTGTTGGGTTGCACCTGCGCTCACATCACATCACGAAATAAAATGTATAAAATAAAAAAATGAAATATAATAAATAACGTGTTAAATGGGTGGAAATCCCTAGATCAATGTTTAAATTAACACTCACGCATTGACTGTCGGCTATGTTTTGCCATGCATGCTCCCTTTCTTTTGCAGCTGAGGCTGTGTTACTTTTTTTTCTGCAAAATTTGCATGTTATCAGCATATGCTGCCATCAGAATTTCAGCCTCAAGCGCTGTAAAATACATTGACCGTGCCTTCTTTCCCTCCGTCTCCATGGTGACTCGCTTTAATCTGTGCTCCACTAATCAGGGCTTTATGTATCCTCGTGCGCGCGCTTAACTTGGGGTTAAAGCAACTCCGCGTTGATTGAACTACTTGTTATCAGCCTTTCTGAAACAGAATATTCCGAGTTGGACAGTTACTCAACCAGGGTTACTCAACCCTGAGTATCGTTTTTCACTCTGAGTTTTCTAAACCGGCTTCCTGAAATAGGGCCCAGTGTGTCTACGTTGACGTGGTTTAAGGTCCCGTTGATGATTGGAGGTTTTTCCACAAAGGTCACAGAGAAACGTTTTCCCACCACCACAGTGACGACAGGGTTGAGAACTGGATCCATCTGTGTTGCTCTGCTTCTAAACAGTGACAGCGTAAGTGATCTCTGCCAATGTCCAACTACGTTTTACTGTTTACATTAAAACACTCAGCTTACCGAGCGAAAATGACTCTTCATTTTTCCAAACTGTTCATTCAGTATAACTCCATAAGTTTACTGATCAGACTTGTTCCAAACAATCAGGTTAAAATTACAAGATAAAAAAAATCAATACATCCTCACAGTAACTGCACTTGTAGAGTTAATTTCTGGTGTGGATCTGTTGGTGTTTTTTTCAGGTGATGTGGAACTTTAAAGTCTTCTCACACAGTTCACTTTTGTAAGGTCTCTCCTCAGAGTGGCTAAACATGTGTCGTTGGTAACTGTGCATCTGTTGTAAACAGTTTCCCACAACTGATTCACATCATGGAAACATAATTTCCAGTGTATAATCCGTAGGTGAATTATTTCGTACTGTTTGCACGGAACCTTTTCCACAAAAAATTCGCAGGCTTTACACCTTAATTCCAGAGTGGGTAACCTAGATGCTTCTGTAATTCGACTATGAGCAAAAGCTTTACCACACAAGCCAACAGTAGTGTGCTTAAACACTATCACTGTGGATGAGGTTGGTGTTTTTTTAAGCCTCCCTGCCCGGGGTAAAAGACTTTCCACACAATTCACAGCTTGTACGCCTTTAAACTCCACTGTGGATGAGTTGGTGTTTTTTTAAGCCTCCCAGCCAGGGTAAAAGGACTTTCACACACAACTCACAGCTGTATCGCTTTAACTCCCACTGTGGATGAGTTGGTGTCTTTTTAAGTCTTCCTGCCCGGGTAAAAGACTTTCACACAATTCACAGCTATACGCTTTAAATCCACTGTGGGTGAGTTGGTGTTTTTTTAAGCCTCCCAGCCAGGGGAAAAGTACTTTCCCACACAACTCACAGCTGTACTGCTTTAACTCCACTGTGGATGAGTTGGTGTGTCTTTTAAGGCTCCAGCCAGGGTAAAAGACTTTCCACACAACTCACAGCTATACGCTTTAACTCCACTGTGGATGAGTTGGTGTTTCTTTTAAGCTTCCAGCCAGGGTAAAAGACTTTCCACACAAGTCACAGCTGTACGTTTTCTCTCCCTTTCTTCTGTGAGGTTTGTCAGCCTCCTGAGAGTGCTGACTTCTTGCTCCATGTTGGTCCTGCAGTGACAGAGGCAGTGAGTGAAATGCAGTCGTGGAACAAACTGAAACTCCCTCCGTCAGTGGAATGAAACATGTCAACAAACACATTGCTGGTGTGTTACCACCACCTTCTGGTGATAGTATCACATTACAATGATGTGACACAAAGAGAGGTACAGTGGGGCAAAAAAGTATTTAGTCAGCCACCGATTGTGCAAGTTCCCCCACCTAAAATGATGACAGAGGTCAGTAATTTGCACCAGAGGTACACTTCAACTGTGACAGACAGAATGTGAAGAAAAAAAATCCATGAATCCACATGGTAGGATTTGTAAAGAATTTATTCGTAAATCAGGGTGGAAAATAAGTATTTGGTCAATAACAAAAATACAACTCAATACTTTGTAACATTAACCTTTGTTGGCAATAACAGAGGTCAAACGTTTACTATAGGGTCTTTACCAGGTTTGCACACACAGTAGCTGGTATTTTGGCCCATTCCTCCATGCAGATCTTCTCGAGAGCAGTGATGTTTTGGGGCTGTCGCCGAGCAACACGGACTTTCAACTCCCGCCACAGATTTTCTATGGGGTTGAGGTCTGGAGACTGGCTAGGCCACTCCAGGACTTTCAAATGCTTCTTACGGAGCCACTCCTTTGTTGCCCGGGCGGTGTGTTTTGGATCATTGTCATGTTGGAAGACCCAGCCTCGTTTCATCTTCAAAGTTCTCACTGATGGAAGGAGGTTTTGG
This sequence comes from Simochromis diagramma, assembly GCF_900408965.1. Classification (NCBI taxonomy): domain Eukaryota; kingdom Metazoa; phylum Chordata; class Actinopteri; order Cichliformes; family Cichlidae; genus Simochromis; species Simochromis diagramma. Next base: position 179,097 of record NW_024387250.1, read on the forward strand.
CTCAAAATCTCACGATACATGGCCCCATTCATTCTGTCCTTAACACGGATCAGTCGTCCTGTCCCCTTGGCAGAAAAACAGCCCCATAGCATGATGTTTCCACCCCCATGCTTCACAGTAGGTATGGTGTTCTTGGGATGCAACTCAGTATTCTTCTTCCTCCAAACACGACGAGTTGAGTTTATACCAAAAAGTTCTACTTTGGTTTCATCTGACCACATGACATTCTCCCAATCCTCTGCTGTATCATCCATGTGCTCTCTGGCAAACTTCAGACGGGCCTGGACATGCACTGGCTTCAGCAGCGGAACACGTCTGGCACTGCGGGATTTGATTCCCTGCCGTTGTAGTGTGTTACTGATGGTGACCTTTGTTACTTTGGTCCCAGCTCTCTGCAGGTCATTCACCAGGTCCCCCCGTGTGGTTCTGGGATCTTTGCTCACCGTTCTCATGATCATTTTGACCCCACGGGATGAGATCTTGCGTGGAGCCCCAGATCGAGGGAGATTATCAGTGGTCTTGTATGTTTTTCATTTTCTGATGATTGCTCCCACAGTTGATTTTTTCACACCAAGCTGCTTGCCTATTGTAGATTCACTCTTCCCAGTCTGGTGCAGGTCTACAATACTTTTCCTGGTGTCCTTCGAAAGCTCTTTGGTCTTGGCCATGGTGGAGTTTGGAGTCTGACTGTTTGAGGCTGTGGACAGGTGTCTTTTATACAGATGATGAGTTCAAACAGGTGCCATTCATACAGGTAACGAGTGGGGGACAGAAAAGCTTCTTACAGAAGACGTTACAGGTCTGTGAGTGCCAGAGATTTTCCTTGTTTGAGGTGACCAAATACTTATTTTCCACCCTGATTTACGAATAAATTCTTTACAAATCCTACCATGTGAATTCATGGATTTTTTTTTTCACATTCTGTCTCTCACAGTTGAAGTGTACCTCTGGTGCAAATTACTGACCTCTGTCATCATTTTAAGTGGGGGAACTTGCACAATCGGTGGCTGACTAAATACTTTTTTTGCCCCACTGTATAATTAAAATGACATTAGGAAATATTGATCAGCGGAGAAAATCTTTTATTTCACAAAATTTTTTTGAGTTCAACTGATGATATTGTTGTTTCAATGTGTGTAGATAAAATATGATCTTTGTATTTTCTTGTGACTTCTGTGGTTTCTGATTTTGAATGTAGATTCTGTATATATGGATGAGCCCAGGATAGAAAAGATAAAGCTGCTGTTAACGGGTTTTTAAAAACCAACCAGCTGAACACACAGTTTCAATAAGTGTTGTGTTGTCTGTGATGTTTTTCTCACCTTTTGTGTTGAAGACATTTTTTCCTCTGTAGTGGCTGAGCTGAGTCCAAATGGCTGAAATTGTTCCTCTGCTGCTCCAACAGACTCTTCTGCTCCTGTTACTCCTGTTGTAAAAAAAAAAAGTATCGATCGATATCGATATTGAACCGTTTGATACAGTGCTTTCGGTTCGGTACGCATATGTATCAAACAATACAAAATTTTAATTTATTTTATCAACTTTTCTTCTGATGATGCTGTCTGTGTTGAGAGCTCAGTGGATCTGCATTCGACTACTCCGCCTAGGCTCCACTGTCGAGCGCAGATCCACTGAGCGCAGCACAAGCTAACAAGACAGTAGCTAAGCTCGTTGCAACATGGCAAATTGAACCTCCCCCACCCTCATTCAGATCTGGCCTTTGGAACTATTTTGGTCTTCATGTGAAGTATGACCCTTAAGGTAAGCGCGTCATGGACAAAAGTAAAACAGTATGTTGGATGTGCCACGCAATGCTCAATTACATGGGTGGGAACTATTGTGTTAGCGCAGTTAGCCCCGCGGTAGCTCGTTAACGGAAATTTGCCGTGTTGTGGCGTTAACGTCATTTCAGATTAACGCTGACAGCACTAGTGGGAACACAATGAATAGGACTGCACATTTACGCCGACATCATCCTAGTGCAAAGACAAGTGGAAGCAGACAAAAACAACAAGCACACATGCTACAAACTTTACCAGAGTCATTAGCACACGATTCTCCTTATTGGGACCTGATGTGTTTAATATGCTGCTGAGAATATAGCCCAGAAGAAGCGTATAGTATAGCTTTTATTTAGGAAAGAGTTTATTACAGAGAAATGTCTCTCATTTCCAAAGATGAGTGATTCCTCAATCAGATAGATTTATTTTTTATTACTTGGTTGTTTCAGCAACATTAAATTTAAAAACTGTACTTGTTAAAATATATATTTATAATTTTAATAAATGACAAATTACAAAGGCATGAACATTTTTTTCTATTGAAAAAATATCGAACTGAATTGTGAATTTTGTGTATTGTTGCACCCCTAATATATATATATTTTTCTTTTTTTTTAAGCTTTGTAAAAGCCCGAAAGAAGCAGAAATACGTAGTAGGATTAAAGAGCGTAATAACTGACTGAAACGGAAGACGGCAGCACTGCATGTACATGCATGTACAAGCCACTGATAAACATCGAAGAAGAAGAAGAAACAGTGTCCGGCATTGTATCTGGTTTCTGGTACAGATCGGGTAGTGGCAGGGCCACATCCTTCAGAGATTTAAGAAAGAATTTAGAAGCTTTTAACTCAGTGATGCTGCAGTGTTCGTTTGACTTTGGGACCTGAAGCGACGGAGTTTAGGACCCAGATTACTCCCAGATTTACGAGCGCCTTAGTCCAACAAATATGGCAATAACGAGGGCCCGCTTGCTTTTTCTACAAAAAAACAATGTGCTTTGTTGTGTATCTGACGGACAAACACCAAACCAGCTCCACATTACTGAAGTGGAACCATTTTTACAAACTAATTCTGGTTCATCCGTTTCACTCAACGATCCGCTTTCTCCCTTCTCATTCTCTGTTGCCGCCATGCTTTTTCGGCCATGTGCGTATGAAAACAAAGGCACTGCGCATGCGTGTTTTACCCATATTCTATCGCAATAGTCCATTTTCTTATCGTTGCCTAACATTGTACCGGTATTACCGTGAACGGTATAATATGGCCCAGCCCTAGTGGCAAGCATGCAGGCTTGTCACTAGGGCAAACTATGGCATGCAGGCTTTCACATTTCACACCATCCGAAGACAAATATAACGTCGCAGAACACTCCAGCTCACTTGTTAGTCTGCTCCAAGCATTTCCACAAAGGTCAGTGTTTTGTAGTAGTTAATACGTCATTTTTCATAACATAATTGTCCACTAAAGGCTGATTGCCCTCCCCCAGGCTTGTACCCGTGGCTTCATGTCCTGGGGGTTGGTTGTTCTCCTCCCCTGCACTCCATCCTTTTGTTCATATTCCAAGATTATTTTGTTATATGTATTCTTACCTCCTAGCAACCGCCATATTATAATATTGCAAGCAATCACAAGCTCTACAGTCTCCCTAACTTCAATATAAAGTAAGCAATCTATTATTCTCACCAGAGAAAAACATAAACTAAAACCACATCAAAGTTAGCTCCGTTCTTACCTTTAGATGAGCCCACAAACAAGAGAACTCTGTGATTAAGCTAGAAGCCTTTCCAAACACAGTTAACAGATCAGGAAGCTGAGACACACGTGGTTCGCGCTGATCTCAGCTACAATCCAAGAGACAGCGGTGGGTAGATCGATGCAGATATCGATTGAAAAGTAGGTAGTTGTATATGATCCTGTAGGTTTACTACTTTACTCCCGTTTCACGAAAAAGCAGCTCTCTCTGCTCGAGTCCTCTCCAGCGCACACACTTTGCTCCGCCCCCTTTACCCAGCTCTGCAGCGATTTGTTGCTGTGCGTCACGTGACTCAGCTGCACAACGTAATCACGTGGTGTGTTATTTCAAAATTAGCGCGCTTCGGGATTGACGGCAGGCCGCAATGCATTGTGGGTAGTGGTGTGCGATACTGCATGTTTTAGTATCGATCTTCTGCTTTTCTTTTCATTCCAATTAAAATTGTTATACTCTTAGAAATGATAATAATAATATTTCCACTGTGGGATTTCCACGCATCACAAGTAACACTTCTACATGCTGTTAATAAATATCACTGTACCTGCCTCTTGTTTTGAGATTTTTGGGCTCACACCTTTTTTTGAATAATTAATGTTTGGGTTTTTGTCACCATTTCTTTTGGATATTTAGGTTGTCAGCATTGTTTATATATTACTTTCTAGTGACTTAGCTTATTATTCAAGTCTTGTGCCTACAATCTAGTGTAACAGGGTCATAAATCACATTTTATAATTACCCAAAATGTGTTCTTAACCCCCAAACCATTCTTCTTTTATACCTGACTTTTAGGACCTCCAAGCCTGTAGTTATGTTCATTATCAGTTAGAGCCCCTCCTCATTCTTTTCTTCTTCTTCTTTTGTGCAATCCTATTGTAGGTTTTGCTTATAATAACCAGTCCACTGTAACTGTATGCCAGGCGTTTATTAGCAGCCAACATGAACGTCCGTACACTCATAACAGGAAGTACACATAACCCCTAGAGAGAACCACAGCGACACCTGCTGGAACTCTCCGTAACAGCAGCAACAGGAGGCAGTATGGACAAACATAACATTGCTGTTATCTTTTCAGTTTTTTTTCTTCTTCTTAGTTTTGCACTTTTCAGGCAAACCCAAATCAAACAACACCACCGTAATTGAAGAACTTATCAGGTTATGGATTACAAAACAAAATGAGGCTTCAAATATCAAATGAAATGCACAGTAATCATTGTCATAACTGCGACAAGTATGCAATAACATAACACAAGATAAAACACATTTCAAAACAGAAAATACAGCACCAGTGTGCTTTTAATCCACGTATTTACTATTCGGTTTAGACACTCTACCAGATCTGGTTCGGTACAAGTTGTCATCAGAACGTACTTGGCATTTTGTAGGTGTTATCACCTGTTCCTGCTGTTTTGTGCCATGTTGTGGTGGGTCGAGTTGAACTTGAACTGTTTCATGTTTGTTGGTTTGTGTTATATAAGGTTCAGATTCATCCGCTCTTCGAGATGAGTCCAGTTCATCTTGAGTTGTAGCGAGCTTTTCGGGTTGAGGCTCGCTCACAGGCAGAAGATGTTGTCTGTTGCGCCTGTATTCTTTTCCACCCGACTCAACGACATATGAGTGAGGTTCAGCACATACTTTACTTACAACTCCAATCTTGTCATGTCCTCTCTGTGTTTGTAATCTCACCACCTCGTTTGGTGTTAATGGACTGAGCAGCTTGCTGGACTTGTCGTAGTGCTGTTTTTGAGTTTTACGCTTTTTTGTGAGTTGAGTTTTGATAGTGGTTGTCACTTTTGTTGTTGGTGTTAGCAGTCTTTTGCACACAGGAAGGGTTGACCGCGTTCGTCTTGATAGCAGCCTCTGTGCTGGTGAGCCAAGAATGTTGTCTCGTGGCGTGTTGCGTAGATGTAACAGGTTCAAATAGAAATCAGTTCCATCTCTTTTTGATGTTTCAAGGAGTCTTTTAGCACTCCGGACAGCTCTTTCACTGAGTCCATTTGACTGAGGGAACTCAGGGCTGCTTGCGACATGTATGAACTCCCAGTGTGTGGCAAACTCACGAAAGGTCTGGCTGGTAAACTGGGTGCCATTGTCTGAGTACAGTTTCTGTGGTATCCCATGTACTGAGAAGTGGTGTTTGAGTTTGTTAATGACTGAGGCAGATGTTAGGTTTTCAAGTTTATCTATTTCAAACCATCCAGAATATGAATCCACGAGCACGAGGTAGTGGCAATTGTCCCATTCGAATATGTCTGTGGCTGTGATGGACCAGGGAAGATCAGGAATTTGGTGTAGTTTCAGGGGTTGTTTTTGTTGGTGAGGCTTTAGACTGTTGCAAATGCTGCATGATTTGACTTTGTTCTCAATGTCAGAGTTTATTGTCAGCCAGAATACGCTGTCCCTTGCTCTCCTTTTTGTAGACTCCATGCCTGGATGTCCCTTGTGTAGTTCCTGCAGATAGGTATCATGTAGTGATGCTGGAACGATGGCTCTGTTGCCTTTCATAATGACATTGTTGTCGATGATTAGTTCATCGTGGTAGCTGAAGAATGGTTTTATTTCTATAGGCACACTACTTGCTTGTTTTGGCCACCCCTGCTGGATGTAGCGAGCAAGTGTCTGTAGGGTAGCGTCCTTCGAGGTGTGTTCGGTGAGCTCTTGTAGGCATTTTGGTGATATGAGCTGAAGTGACATTACCTCGAAGTCGCGCCCCTCTTCCTTTAGAGGTTGCTCATCCAGCGTTGGTGTGCGAGAGAGTGTGTCTGCGATGTAAAGGTGTTTGCCTTTCTTGTACACCAGGGTCAAGTTGAACTTTTGTAATCGTAGCATCATGCGCTGTAGCCGTGCCGGGACTGTGTGGAAAGGTTTGTTTTGGATTGTGACCAAAGGCTGGTGGTCAGTTTCAATCACCACTGGCTTTCCGTAGATGTAGTCGTAAAACCTGTAACATGCGAACACTACAGCTAGTAACTCCTTCTCTATCTGAGCGTACCTTCTCTCCGTTGGAGTTAGAGTTCTTGTGCATGTCATAGTATTGAAGTACTGGTGGGCTAGTGAGGCATGTTTTAAGTTTGTTGAAAGCATCCTGCTGATGTTGAGTCCAGCTCCACACCACATCCTTGTGAAGCAAATGACGAAGAGGTGCTGACAGTTCACTTAAGTTTGGGATGAGCTTGCCCAGGTAGTTGATCATTCCCAGGAAACGTTGGAGAGACGTCTTGTCCTCTGGTGGTGGCATTTCATTGATCGCGGAGATTTTAGTTGGATCTGCTTTTAGCCCTTCGTCAGTGAATATGTGTCCCACGTAGCTCACTTCTTTAAGTCTGAACTTGCACTTTTTTGGATTCAGTTTGAGTTTTACTTGTCTGGCCTGCTCCAGAACCTTTTTTAAATTTTTGTCATGCTCCTCTATTCCTTTGCCTCCCACTATGATGTTATGATGTCGTCCACAATCACTGCGCATGGATATCCCATGAATATTTGTTCCATGGCTCTCTGGAAGACTTCAGAAGCGGTGTTGATGCCAAAGGGCATCCTCAGGAATTTGAATCTGCCGAAAGGTGTTGCAAATGTAGTGAGAAGAGATGAGGCAGGATCTAATTTGATTTGCCAGAAGGAGCTCTTTGCATCCAGAACTGAGAAGATGGTTGCTCCCGACATCTGAGCAGCTACTTCCTCCACAGTTTGCATGGGATGGTGAGGTCGCATTAGTGCCTTGTTCAGATCCCTTGGATCAATGCAGATACGAACATCATCTGTATTCTTTTTGTGTGTTGCGACCATGTTGGATACCCATTCCGTGGGCTCCTCCACTGGTTCAATTACTCCCAGGGCCTGCATTCTTTGGAGTTCCTCTTTAACTCTTTTCTGCATAGGAACAGGAACGCGTCTTGGAGGGTTGACGACAGGTGACACGTTTGGAGTGAGTTTCATTGAGTAAGTTACAGGTAAGTCACCAACTTCATCTTCAAACAGGTCTGTGTATTCATGAAACACTTTCTGCGCTAGTGTCTCATCCTGATCTGTGTCAACCTGGTAGACTTCCTTGCTGAAACTAACCAGTTTCATTCGCACGCTGTCCTTTAATCCGATGATGGGTTGCACATCGTGTTTTACAACTTGGAATTGCAGGTCATATAACTGTCCAGCTAGCTTGCACTTGAGAGTAACTGTGCCTGTGGTCTTGATCTTCGTGCCTCCGAAAGCAACAAGATTTACCTGTTTTTGTGACTTGAATAGGGTTTCGTTGTTGCCGATCTTTCTGTAAGTGTCTAGTGAGATTACGTTACATTTTGCCCCAGTGTCTACTTTTAGTTTGAGGGCCTTATCAGAAACTTTGACTGTGCAGTGTCCTTCTTTGTTGTGATTGTTCTCACCCTCCATTGTTAGGTGCTCAATGCAAAATGTCTCATCACTGTCTGGGTCAGCATCCTCTGAAATTTGGTTCACTTGCTTCCCTCTGTGATGTGGTTTTGCGGATTTGCATTGTTTTTTGTAGTGATTGTATTTTTTGCAGACGTGACACTGTTGTCTGAAAGCAGGACATTGCTCCCTTTTGGCTGGATGCGAACCGCCACAGTTTCTGCAATTTTGAATGTTCGTTAGAAGTTTATTTGTTTTCCTTTTGAACTTGCCATGTTTAATCTGTACAGTGTCCACACTAGCAGATGTAGTATGCTTTGGTGTAGAGAGGGCTTTGCTATGTTGATCTGTGAGCTCGCTTATTTGGCATATACGCACCGCCTTGGCAAGAGTGAGTTCCGACTCTTTAAGCAGGGAACGTCTGACGCTGTCACTGGTTATACCACATACTAATCTGTCTCTGATTAGCTCGTCTTGTAGTGCACCAAAGCTGCAGGTTCTGGCCATGTTCTTTAACGTGCTCACATATGCTTCAATGGTTTCACTGGGTTTCTGTTGTCTTTTGTTAAAGTTATGCCTCTCCATTATGACATTGGTCTCTGGGTTGCAGATTTCCCTGAACTTTCTCTTTAGACATGCGGGATCTTCCCTTGATTCCGCGGCGACTTCTTCTATGCCTTCAGCTAATATTACTGCGGGGGCATACGTGAATGATCGCTCTCTTTTAATGGCCTCTGGTCCTGCCAGATTGAGGAGTATATAGGCCTTAGTCTTAGCATTTTTGTCACTATGGGCAGCGGCGATAAAGATGTCATATTCGCGCTCGAACTTACGCCAGTTTTCAGCGACGTTGCCGTCAAAGATGAGAGGATCTGGGCGCCGGAATCCTGTCCGCCATGTTGTGCGGTGATTGCTTTTTTCGTCGTCCTTGCCGGCTCCGCTTTTCTTCTTGGACTGTGTAGGCTTTCTAGGATATCCCACTTCTGACACCATGTAGGTTTTGCTTATAATAACCAGTCCACTGTAACTGTATGCCAGGCGTTTATTAGCAGCCAACATGAACGTCCGTACACTCATAACAGGAAGTACACATAACCCCTAGAGCATAGGTGTCAAACTCTGGCCCGCCATACCAAATTACTATCAGAGCTGGCCTACTGGTATTATACAGCTAATATATACATTGTTTAGTATTAAGCTTTGCTTGTTCCACATTCAGTTTTTCAGCAAAACTTGTTTGAGTCCATAAGAAGAGATTCATTCTTAAATCTGGAGGAAGATATTTTTCAATAAATATTAATGTTAGTCCGCGACCTTGTTCTAGTTTTGAATTTTGGCCCACTGTGTATTTGAGTTTGACACCCCTGCCCTAGAGAGAACCACAGCGACACCTGCTGGAACTCTCCGTAACAGCAGCAACAGGAGGCAGTATGGACAAACATAACATTGCTGTTATCTACACCTATAAATACAGTGTACCCCTTTTGCCTCTCCCCTTTTCTACAATTCCCCTGTGGGAGAGGTGGGTGTCATTTCTTTCGAACACTTTAAAACACACATATAATGCATATTTAGCCACCTGGATGTTTCTGATTGCAATTTTAGTTCAATTATTGTCATTATTAAGCCTGTTTTTTGTTAGATGTTATAAGTCTGTAGCATGTGTGTATCATAAATGTGTTTTAGGCGCCATAAATGCTAGCATGAATACAGTTTGGAAGTTGTGGTGGGTTGTGCTAACTCTCTTCCCCACTGTTTGTATTTGGTCGTAGGAGCTGGAGTGGGCAAATTATTTACTTGGAGGTCTGTTGCGAAATCAGTTTTACCCCGGTTCTTTTATTCGTCGAGGCATCCAGAGACGGCACCGGAACTCAGTAGTCATTTCACAAAACCTTTATTCATCTTTATTCATCTTCATTTAAGCATGCACTTCTAGAAGGGAAGACGAGGCCGGTGTGTCCCTCTGCAAAAAATCTTCACTCCTTTGTCTGTGAAACACAGTTTTGTAGGGGCGACCCTATCATAAAACCCCCCACGGTGTGCTGCAAACTCTGTCTGTGTCTATGTGCACGAGCACATGAATGCCTACATGTGCGCGTTCCCGCGTGTCTATGTGAGTGCTCGTGTGTGACTGTGTACGCATACCTGGGTGTATGTGTGCACATGAGTGAGTGTGCGTGTGGATGTGTGTGCGTGACAGTTAAAACACTGGGTTTAGGTGACTCCCTAGAGGTCATAAAACCCATCTCCGTTCCAGACCACAGTTATCCAGTTACAAATGTTGAGACCCCCACCCAAACATTCTCTGGGGAATTTCCACTCAGCATGAACTCCTCTCTGTTTTACTTTCACAGTTCAAGTGGGGGAGGGGTCTCCTACAATCTACTCCTAAGTTCACGACACAGTGAGGCCTTTATTATATTGAGGGCAGTGTCAATGTCTCTACAATAGTTCTACATTCTATGTTAACACATTTCTAAACTCTAAAATAAGCTAAACATTCCTACAAATCCCCCTTTTTATCTGCCCTATGGCAGATAAAACTAAACTAAATCTCTCACCATAATGTTTTCATACTGTGACTCCCCATTTCCCAAAAGTGGCATCATGGTGTCTGCCTTTGTATCAGATTCTCCCACAGCACGATTGATGAGTCTTACGAACAAGGCTCTGATACAAGGCACACAACAACACCCACATGTCACTAATACTGCAATAAAAACAGACAAAGCAACCATAATTAACATAATGAAATCTTTCCATTGCCCAAAGACAGAGGTCATCCACGCTTCCAGCAGGTCATCTAATCCCGAATGCTCATACATTGTGGTGGACAACGTCTTTAGGCCTTCCAGAACTCGGGTCACAGAGCCGTCAGGAACTGTGTTATTTGGAATGAAAGTACAATACATATCCCCAAACATCGCGCAAACGCCCCCTTTTTCTCCCAACAACATATCTAACGCCATCTGATTTTGTACTGCCATTAAAGATGTTGGACTCAACTGTTCAGCAAGCCCTTGCACTCAATGACAGCACAAAGATCAAATGTATACGAGATTGTGGACCCTTTAACGTAGTCCAACTGTATACCGCCATAATAATCAAAACACTCATCTGATTTACCTGTTTCACTACGTTTGGTTCGCTTCGCCGTGGCCTGTGATGATGGAGTCGCTGGAATGGATTAAGGTCTGTCTCTGGGCAATTCACTTATAAGAAAAATCACAGTTACAATAACAACAGTCACACCTAACACTACCGTTTCTCTCCAATCCCCCCTCAACCAGCCTAAAGAAGTTGACATAAATTAAATGTAGATAAAAGGCTCGTCTGTTTACATCTCTCCCTCACAGAAGGCTTCTCTGCAGAGCATCAAATCTGCATGGCAAAGTGACACACTTTAGGTAATCTTCATCCTTGGGAAAAGTGGTGTCAACTATTTCCCAGTCTCCTAGTATTTGTGCCTCACACAGAATCACAATTCCATCGCTGGACTTCCTCTGCGCTGTCACTTTTGGAGCTTGGCACGCTCTCTCCATCCCTCAGGTTCTCATGTTCCAACGCTGCTGAAGATTTAAGGCAGAGCACGTCGTACACCTTAGTTGTCTTCCTCAGCGTCAACATTGACTCTTTCATTTTATTTAAAATCTTGCTGTCGGAAGTCTCCTCTTGATCTCCTGGAAGCTCAGTAGCACAGCTCTCTGTGTGATGTCTGCTGTGCTGAAGATGATCTCTGATCCTCCTGAAGCCTCTCTCCTGGCCTCAGCTCCCATCTTGTGGACGATCCTCTCAGCCACTCCTTCTCGTCATGGCACCTCACGACATCTACAGATTACAAAATAACACTCCTCTTGCCACGTGGCTTTCACCATGTGTCAACTCCCCAATGAGACATGCACAAGAATGTTGCACATTCTCTCTAAAACAATCTCCAGGGTTTCCCACTTGGAGCAGCCATACTCCAACCTGTAACCCTGTGCAAAAACATTAATCAGCAGTCACATGTTAAGCTTGTTTAACTCCCAGCTCCACCTGGGGCCTGTAACCTGGAAGACAAATCTGTTAAATCAAACTTCACATTTGCAACCAACTATAGATCATGAGAGTGACAAAGTACTCAGCATAACAGACAAGTATCATGTGCAGGTTTTTCCAATCATTAAATCACTATTATTACCATAATTTGTCCCAAATCATGAATCATCCCAATTTATTCCACAATTTAATCTGTGACTTACCTTAAACAATATCACTCCACCCATTTTATCACTATGAGCTCAATAGTGGCAGGCTAATGTGCCCATATTCAACTATTCCATAAACACTGCATCCCTTATTTGTTTTTCTCATGTCACTTGTCCGCTTCTGCTGAATCCTCCACATGCACTCTTAAAGAAAACAAACATTAGCAACACACATGGATCGTGTGGTGGGCAGGCGTCGGCCATCCACATTCCAGAGGTGCCGTAAAAGGCCATAAAATTAAGCCTGCTGTAAAAAGAATGACAATGGTTTCAACACAGGAAATTTCTCACGTTATTCACATCGTCAAAGTAACCTTCAACATTTTCCCAACAACACAGTGTAACAGCATCACCAACTCATAACCTGTAGTAGAGAAACAAACATCCACCAATTGTTCTGTTATAAATCACATCACCAAATCACATAAAGAACTGTAATGCTGTAGAAAAAAGAATGCAAATGTTAGCGCTGCGCAGGTGTGTACACACTTTCTCACAGTAACTTCTGTGAGCAACACAAGCCCATGAATAACACCCCTGGTAGATTCACAAACACAGAAAGTGGCATTTAAAAGGTTAAACCATCACGCAACCTCGAATGTTGCTGTCATCTTTCTGCTCCTGTAAAAGGAAACACATAAATTCATCCACCCTTTTATCCTGTCTAGGTGGAGATTAACCTTGAGTCGTGGTCAAGTCTTGTCAGCTTTTACCAGTCAATCAGTTTGTTTTTATTTCCATTTCATTCATTCATTCATTCATTCATTCATTCATCATTCTTCTTTCTTTGCTGATAGTGGAACCTATCGTCGCATTTAGTTTCCACTCTCAGCAAAATGACGTCATTTCAAAAAGAAAAAGAAGAACTTTAGATCGGATTACCTCGCTGAATCCTTTTTAGGCAGGGACTCTCATTTTCTAATTGTCCCAAATAAGTGGCTTTCTCCCGAGCCCATTTTAATGTGGAGAAACTCACTTGCAACAATTTCCTCGACGACGTGTAGCACTTTTAATTCCCGACGTGCAGATCTGCTTAAAGAAAAGAAATTCACAAACAAAAATCAGTGCACTGTTCAAAAAAATAAAAATAAAATGAAAAATGACAAATGAAACTGAAAAACAAAAGAAAAAAGAAAAAATACAGAAGCCCGGTCTTAGGACTTGTCACAGAATATTCTTTCTCTTATAGGTGAGAAAACACCAAATCTAAAACTTGGTGCCATGGTAAAACTTTCCCCATACTTCAGAAACAAAAACAAAACAAAAAAACAAAACAAAACAAAACAAAACAAAACAAAATATCTGCTAGTTTCACTCATTTAAACTCTGGCTGCAGGATTCTGTTCACCCCTGCTATCATGTTCCCCAAAATAATACTAATTCAGTCGTCTATGTATCAGTTCTCAACCCACTCAATAAACCAAACAGGATGATGGTAACAGTATTACCTACTCAAAATTGTGTTTGATCTTCATTACGTGTGTGTGTGTGTGTGTGTGTGTTAGTTGGGTTAATACATTTTCTGTTTTTATCTATCCTTTTATGTACCTTCCCCCTTTTTTCTGAAACAAAACTTTGTTCACTCCAAATTTTGTTTCAAACATCTAAATGAAAAACTCTGTGATAGTCAGGCACAGCTAAACCCCAAATGCTTGCAGGTGACCATAGGCAACCACACTGTGTATTATTAACCCCTTCTACAAATGCCCTCTTTTAATATGTAACACTTTGTGTATGATTTTTTGTTATCTCTGGTGCATATTATCTGCATGTGTGGTGTCACCTTTCCATTGTTCTAACAGTACACTTGCATACCTCTGTGCTTGTCTTCCTCCCCCTTTTGTGGTGGTCTGGACACTGTGTCAATCCTCCACTTCCAGGCAGTCGCTTGTCTCCCCGGATGCTTTAACCCAATTTGATTCCCCACACTAAAACAGTAGCCTCAGTCCTCTTCTGCTCCTTTTCTTCTCTCCCACTTTTCAGTCCAATGGCAGTCAGTTGTCTTCAGCTTTGTCCCGTGTCTCTCTTTGTCCCACTGTCTCTTTCATTGCCATCTCGCTCCAAACATGGCAAATGTCAAGCTCAGACAGTCTTCTCAAAAGTCCTTCACACACAGTGAGGTTGCAGCTTGCTGGAAACGCATCTCCATCCATCCAATCTAGATGGTGGTTCTTCTCTTTCTGATGCCGTTTGCCCACAGCGCTGCTGGACCTCTCTGCTCAGAACTCTGGTATTGTCTCTTGGACTTCTGTCCACTGTTGATGTTCATGCTTATGCTTCTGGAACTGCACTCAGTGTCTTCAGGGAGAGATTAGCTTCCTTGGAGCTTGCTTGTTCAGGATGAGGACGGGAAGCTGTAAAACAATTCAGCCAAAAATTCTTGCTGGGTGTTTCTATTTTTTCTAATGATTTTAACCTATAATTTTCTTCCGACTGCTGCCCGTGGAGAATTGATCCAGGTCCGTTCCCCACCTGTAATCGACAGACTGAGAGACTTTCATTATTCACTGTGACTGCATATGTTTTCATCACTCCTAAAGCAACACATCTCTACTTATTTTGTTTTGAACTCTACTGACTTTAAACCCCAAAAATGAAATTTTTATTTGGTCTTAAATGCAAACACAAAAATCTTCTTGATGTTGTTGTTAATTATTTTCATGCACAACACTCCAAATTATGTTTTCTTTTGTGTCCAGCAGGGGAAGAAGGTGACCTGTAGCGTCACTGCTTCCCCCAGTTGGAGACAATTTCCCACTCACACTTCCACACTTTTATTTTCTTTGTTTTCATCATTTTCTTTCTCTTTTTTTATTACCCCATTGTTTTACACCCACACATTAACCTGTTAACTCACTCCTCCAACCTCATTTTCCTTTCACCCCAACAGCTCTCATACAGTCAGCAATCAAATTCTCCATTCATCCTTGAGTACTTGGTCACCTTTAAATGTCACTGTTAATTTTATCAATTTATTTATCATTAGTTTAACACTAATCCACTGTTTATTTTTTATTTACTTTAGTTCATTTTCTATTTGATCACTACGATTTCTTGACTATTTATTATTTCACAGAAAATCAACTAATCTACTTTGTCTCCCTTTTTGTCATCAAGGAATTCACACACACTCACAGGCTGGTCACTCGCCCCCACCTTTTCTTTCTCTCTCACACACACGCACATTTTACTCTTCGTTCGTTCCACCTGTGAACCCGCCCCCTCGAGGCTGGCTCACACACACTTCATGCTTCTCGCAGTCCCATTCAAACTTTCTGCGAGACACTTCTGCTGATTAAGGACTACGCCCTAAGCGGCACACAGAGCGGGTGCCGTCCGCTCTTGTGCACCTCACAAATTATTCAAACTGCGCCACGGACTCGATACCGCGGTTTCTCTTCCCCTAAAAAATATAAAACCAAATTAAACCCCCCAATTGACTTCACAGTTTGCAACAACTCATGACACGGCCTCCTGCCGCGATTTCTGCACACCACAAACACACACTTTTAGACACGAATTCTTTTTGTTACTTTAATTGACTCCCGTACTTCAGATGGGACACAGACTCTAACTGCGCTTTCACGCACACACGCAATCTACACACACTGCAATCAGTGGGCTGAGCCAAGCAGTCGTACTCTCACTACGAAGCAACTTGCCCCCACTCTCATGCATGTTATCAACCACGACTAGGATCCAACACCTAGCTTTAGTTATTTAAGGCGTCCCCGGTGCCCAGGTCACCAACCTGGCTCCTGTCCCACAGGCCCAACGACGCGTCCGAAGATGGGTTGAGTTGCCAAACTCAGAACATAGACACGGCCCTCAGCCGAGACAAGGTTTTTTAAACCCCGCTTTCTAACTAATAGTAACACACGTTTCCTGCTTTAACGCACGAGGACGGATCACACACCGCCACTTTTTTCCTAATAACTAAGACGGATCACACACCGCCGCGGATGAAACACCGATTCTATTAATCCGTAACAAACGTCTCCTGCTTTAACGCACCAATATGTCCTTACAGGGCACTAAACGTCAACCTGAGTTCTTAGCAAAAGTCTCTTGCTTTAACGCACTGAGACGGACGCTAGCCGCCTTTTTTTTTTTCTACTGAGTGAATTTACACTGGGATACGTTCAACTTAGCGAACGATAATTTAGGCTTTAAACAATATGCACGGTTCGAAAATAAACAGGTCGTGCTTACCTTTTAATCATGTGAGCTAGCTCTCTGTTCGCCTCGTTTCACGATCTCAGCTCTGCCAATTCATCTCTGCGCCTCGAGCAAATCCCAGGGGTTTCGGCACCAAAACTGTTGGGAAATCAGTTTTACCCCGGTTCTTTTATTCCTCGAGCATCCAGAGATGGCACCGGACTCAGTAGTCATTTTCACAAAATCTTTATTCATCTTTACTCATCTTTTACTCATCTTCATTTACTCATCTTCATTTATCTTTACTCTTCTTCATTTAACCTTCATTTAAGCATGCACTTCTAGAAGGGAAGACGAGGCCGGTGTCCCTCTCCAAATCTTCACCCCTTTGTTAGTTACAGCCAACTTTATAGAAGCGTCCCCATCATAAAACCCCCTACGGTGTGCTGCAAACTCTGTGTCTGTGTCTATGTGCACGAGCACATGAATGCCTACATGTGCGCGTTCCCACGTGTCTATGTGAGTGCTCGTGTGTGACTGTGTACGCATACCTGGGTGTATGTGTGAGTGCACATGAGTGAGTGTGCGTGTGGATGTGTGTGCATGACAGTTAAAACACTGTGGGTGTAGGTAACTCCCTAGAGGTCATAAAACCCCTCTCCCTTCCAAACCACAGTTATCCAGTTACAAATCCTCTGGGGAATTTCCACTCAGTGGGGGAGAGGCCTCCTACAATCTACTCCTAAGTTCACGCCACAGTGAACCCTTTATTACTTTAAGGGCAGTATCAATGTCTCTACAATAGTTCTACATTCTATGATAACACATTTCTAAACTCTAAAATAAGCTAAACATTCTACACCAGACTGGAAAATCCCTCCAGATGATAATAATGGATTGGATTTATATAGCGCTTTTCAAGGCACCCAAAGCGCTTTACAATACCACTATTCATTCACTCTCACATTCATACACTGGTGGAGGCAGCTACAGTTGTAGCCACAGCTGCTCTGGGGCAGACTGACAGAAGCGAGGCTGCCATATCGCGCCATCGGCCTTTCTGGCCATCACCAGTAGGCAAGTAGGGTAAAGTGTCTTGCCCAGGGACACAACGACCGAGAGCCCAGGGATCGAACTGGTGACCTTCCGGTTACAGATGCGAGTCCCAACCTCCTGAGCCACGGATGAGAGCTTTAAGGCATCAGACTACTGGAAATATGTGATGGCGAAGTACAACAGAGACTTTGCCAAACAGTATAATACAGAAGCTGCTGATATTCCTCCAATTTGGTGTTGTTTCACAAAAGAGGATGTAAAAAAAAAAGACTCAAAGAGTCCTTTAGCGTCCAATGAGACTACTGGAATTTCAGCTAATTTTCTTCTGGTGTAAAGAAAATACAAATATAATATATAAAAAAAAATTAATTATAGTTTACAATAAGGAAAGAAAACAACTACAGTTTGTGTTCACCTTCACCTGAGTCTGCATTTAACACATTTATTAAAAAAAATCTAGGTATATCATGTTTATTAAATGATTCTTTGTGTTTTTCTTCTAATTAAGTAAATGTCACATAATAACCTTTATTCATTGCTTTCATTTATGATCAAATATGATCAAATATTTACATTTATGTTTTTAATTCTCATTAATAAAACAATAAACAAATTGAAAGAAGCAAAAACTTACAGCAGCAGCAGCAACATTCACATCACTGCTCCTCCTACCCCCTGCTAGAACCAGGCTGACCACCAGCCAAGATCAATGAACATTTACTCCTCTTATTTCTTTAGAAAGATAAAAGCCAAAGGAAGACACAGAGACGGTGAGAAACCCCGCAGAACACCCATCGGCCAGCTATCGGGATAGCTAACATCCCTCTGACGGTTTCACAGAGCAGACTGGCTCCAGCTCAACATTTCCTCTTAAACAGAAAACATGCAGAGGTTTGGAACTCTGTTGAACTGTATTGCACAATCAAGTCCTTAATAGAAAGCATAATGCAGTTTTGATGGACTCAACAGCAGCGGAGTCAGCAACGGGTTGGATTAAATGCATCATATATCTCAAATTCAAATTCAAATTCAAATTTTATTTGTCACGTACACAGTCATACACAGTACGATATGTAGTGAAATGCTTGGACAACTGCTCGTGACCTAAAGAAAACAAAAAAGGAAAAGGCTATGAATAAGATAGGAAATAAATATGAAAAATTAAAAAGGGTAAATTTAACTAGGAAGGAATAAAATATAAATTAAGGTTAAAAATGAAATAACTGTACAACACAAATTAGAATGAAGGGTAAATTTAACTGGGAAAGAATAAGATAAAATGTATAAATTAAAGTTGAAAATGAAATAACTGTACAACACAAATTAGAATGAAGGGTAAATTTAACTGGGAGAATAAGATAAAATATATAAATTAAAGTTGAAAATAAAATAACTGTACAACAAAATACACAATATAGAACTATATAAGAATGTATGAAGAAATATAAATAAATATATACACAATAACAGCAGCTGTACAAGTATTAACTGGAAATGAAGAATATAATGTCCAGTGTTGTGCAATCCACATTATGTCTTTTGCAGTGCAAATATGCTTAAAGTGATTTAAGTGATGAAGTGAAAACAATGTCCAGAATGTCCAGTGTGTGTGTAAGAACTATATGTGTGGGTCAGTACTGTGTGGTGGTGTGATTGAGAGACCGTATCGCCTGCGGGAAGAAGCTCCTCCTCAGTGTCTCTGTGTTGGTCTTCAGGGAGCGGAATCGCTTTCCTGACCTCAACAGAGAGAACAGTCTGTTGTTGGGATAGCTGAGGTCCTTCACGATCTTCCTGGCCTTGGTCCAGCACCGCCTGCTGTAGACTGAGTGTAGGTCAGGGAGCTCGGAGCGGATGGTGCGCTCAGCTGACCGCACAACCCTCTGTAGAGCTCGTCTGTCCTGCATGGTGCTGTTCCCGAACCAGGTTAAGATGTTACCCGTCAGGATGCTCTCTATGGTGCACGAGTAAAAGTTCCTGAGCACCTTGGAGGGCAGTTGGAAGTCTCTCAAGCGTCTGAGGTGGTAGAGACGCTGACGGGCCTTTTTCACCACGGTGTTGATGTGACAGGACCATGACAGGTCCTGCGTGATGTGAACTCCGAGGTATTTGAAGCTGTCCACTCTCTCCACTGGGCACTCGTTGATGACAGGGGTCTGGTAGTTCCTCTCCTGCTTAGTGCTGAAGTCCACTATCAGCTCCTTTGTCTTACTGACGTTTAGAAGGAGGTTGTTCCTCTGGCACCAGTTCTCCAGATTCCTAATCTCCTTCAGGTAGGCCGTCTCGTTGTTATCAGAGATCAGGCCCAACACGACAGTGTCGTCAGCAAACTTGATGATGGTGGTGGAGCTGGTAGTGGCCACACAGTCATATGTGTACAAAGAGTACAGCAGGGGGCTCAGAACACACCCCTGGGGGGCTCCAGTGCTGAGAGTGGTGGAGGCTGAGACATGTCCGCCCATCCTTACTGCCTGTGGTCTGCCAGTTAGGAAGTTGGAGATCCACTGACACATAGATGAGCTGAGTCCCAGATGCTCCAGCTTGGTGGTGAGTGTGGAGGGAATTATGGTGTTAAATGCAGAGCTGTAGTCTATGAAGAGCATTTTAACATAATTCCCCCTTCTAGTGTCCAAGTGAGTGAGTGATGTGTGGAGGAGATGAGAGATGGCATCGTCTGTGGAACGATTTGGACGGTAAGCGAACTGTAGTGGGTCCAGTGTGTCTGGTAGTGAAGAAATGATGAAGTCTCTGACCAGGCGTTCAAAGCACTTCATCACTACTGAGGTGAGGGCTACAGGGCGATAGTCATTGAGAGAAGCAGGGTGGGGTTTCTTCGGGACAGGAACAATGATGGACTCTTTGAAGCATGTGGGGATCACCGACTGAGATAAAGAGATGTTGAATATCTCAGTGAACACAGGAGCTAGCTGGTATGGTCTCTTAGGATACGACCTGGGATGCCGTCTGGTCCTGCTGCTTTCCTGGTGTTCACTCTTTTGAAGGCTCTCCTTACTTCATGCTCGGAGATGACGAGCACGTTTCCGGTGCTGGCAGTATCTTCCTGTCTGCAGCCGTTAGCACCGCTAGCACTAGCATCGTTGGAGTCCTTAGCTGCAGCCTCGAAGCGAGCATAGAAAGTGTTCAGCTCGTCTGCCAGAGTCACGGCCGCGTTCGTCATACCGGTTGTTGGTGCTTTATAGTCCGTTATTGTCCTTAGTCCCCGCCACAGGCTCCTAGAGTCACTCTGTTGGAGTTGTGACTCTAGTTTCCTCCCATAGCGCTGCTTCGCCTCTTTCACCGCCCTCCGCACGTTATATGACGCGGCTTTGTACGGGTCCATGTCCCCCGTCGTGAGTCCCGTGTTGTAGGCAGCGGTGCGGGATCTCAGAGCGTCGCGGATGGTTTTATCCACCCACGGCTTCTGGTTGGGAAACGTTGTGATAGTCTTTGTCTCCACGGTATCATCCGCTAGTTTCCCGATGAATCCCACAACCGCTTCCGTAAACACGTTGACATCATCATCATCGGAGCTGTTTCTGAACATGCCCCAGTCTGCGTCATCGAGTGCGTCCTGTAACGCGGCCACCGATTGATCCGTCCAGCGCACGACCTTCCTCTGAACCGGAACTTCCTGTTTCAGCCTTTGTTTGTATTTTGGGATAAGGAAGATGGCGGCGTGATCAGATTTGCCAAAAGGAGGGCGGGATTGTGCCTTGTAGCCGTCCTTGACCGTAGTGTAGCAGTGGTCCAGTGTCCTTTCACCTCTGGTGGGGCAGGTGATGTGTTGATAAAAGTTCGGCGCTGCGCGTTTGAGGTTGGCGCTATTAAAGTCCCCCGTCACAATAAGCGCAGCGTCCTGGTGTTGTGTCTGGTGCTGTGTGAGTGCCTCATGCAGCTCGCATAAGGCGGTGACCGTGTCCGCTTGTGGTGGAATATAAACGGCACTTACAATGACCGATATAAATTCCCGAGGTAGATAAAAAGGACGACACATGATGGACAGTAGTTCCAGATTTGGTGTGCAGGAGCGTGTGAGAGGAACAACGTTCGCACTGTTGCACCAGTTGTTGTTCACCATTAAACACACGCCGCCTCCCCTTGACTTCCCCGAGTCCCGTGTCCTGTCCATGCGGTGAACCGAGAAGAACTCGGCCGGCTGGATGGCGTGGTCCGGCACCGCTAGGTTCAGCCATGTCTCGGTGAAGCAGAGGAGATTGCAGTCCCGAATGTCTCTCTGGAACTTTACCCTGGCCCTGAGGTCGTCAAGCTTGTTCTCCAGTGACTGGACGTTGGCGAGCAGGATGCTAGGCAGAGGTGTGCGGTGTGCACGAGCTCTCAGCCTGTTCCTGACGCCGGCTCGCTTCCCTCTAGGCCGCCGCCGCTTCCCTTTGTTCTCCCTCAAGATCTCACTCGGCCAGCTCGGATCCGGAGTTAAAAACTTCGAATTGTGAGTACATTGTATACCAATAGAAACAAGAGTGTCACTGTCATACCTAATGTACCCAATGGTGATGATTTTGCCGATTTAGAAACGCTGAAAACTAACTTAAAAAACAAAGACAAAGAAAAAGTGGTCGGAGCAGTCGTGACGGCAGCCGACCTCACCGGCGCCATCTTTCAGAAGGCACTGCTTCTGTTGGCACTGCTTCAGAAGATATCTGGCACTGCTTCTGTTGACACATGACCAATGTATCTCTCCCTGTCACTGCCACGATGATCTACAAAGGTGTTGAGTCTCCTGGCAGTTGCCCTTCGGATTAAAGAACCACTAGTCTGGGACCGACTCTGTAATTTAAATAAACTTATAGGAAATAGTTTAGTCATATTATAGTTCATTACCAGCCTCTGGAGAACTTCACGATATGTTAAGTACATAATTTAGCCATTTAAATCAGCTGTGTTGGATCGAGGACACATCTAAAACCTGCAGGACACCTGCTCTCGAGGCCTGGAGTTGTCTACCCCTGCTCTAGTGACTGTTGACATGACAGTCAAAGGTTTGGACAAACCTTTAATGGTTTTTCTTTATTTTTACTACTTTCTACAAAAATATATAAAGCAAGATATATGGAATTTTGTAGCAAAGAAAAACTTGATAAATAACTCTAAACACGTTTTATATTTTAGATTCCTGACAATAGCCACTCTTTGCTTTGTTGACAGCACTGAAAACCCTGGACTTTCTCTCAATAAGTTTCATGATGTAGTCACCTGAAATGGTTTTCACTTCACATGTGTACCTTGTCAGGGTTCATTTGTGAATTTTCTTGCCTCCTGGAGCTGGGACCATCAGTTGTGTTGTGTAAAAGTCAGTCTAGTACACCTGAGCTCTGACTAGTAGTGTATACAGTACCATAAAACTAAACTGTATCTTTTATCAAGTCTAAAAGCTAAATTCATATTTATTTGAATCATATTAAACATGTTTATGCGTATAATTTAACTACATCTGACCTTCAAAATGATTTGTTAAGCTGAAAAATGAAATAAGTGCAGCTCATTTGTAGAAATTTCTGCACATTCTGCTTATCCCTCCTCCAGGGTCCCAAAAGTTAATTTATCTTGGACTCAAGTTATCCATGTAGAGTTTTTAAGGAACAAAAAAGGAAGTAGCTGCATCCAGCAGATTACAGGAAACCAGAAGAATCAGACTGGCATTTGCTGGAGGATGGATCATTTATTGATGTTTTGTGGATCGCTTCACTTCTTATTAAAAACTGGATGTACAAAACACCTGAATAAATATAAATCTTTTACAAAGACATGATACTGAATAACATCCTGTTTGTTGTTCTTTATATTTGCTTACTTTCAAAGAATATTAAGATAAAAAACAGGAAACCCAGTGGTGGAATCAACGCATTTATTGTAGTCTAACTTATAATGAGGTGCTGATATAACATATATTACATTTTATTACACATTAAAACATTGTATCAGGCTCTTATATTGTTCTGTTCTTACTTTTAATTCAGTAAACCTTTTGAAAACACAATTTTTAAAAAACCCATCAGTGTTTCTGCTTTTCTTTTCTTTTCATTCCAATTACAATTATTACACTCTTAGAAATGATGATAATAATATTTCCACTGTGGGATTTCCACCCACCAGCAGAAGTAACACTTCTCCATTCTGCTAATAAATATCACAGTACCTGGCACTTGTTTTGAAATTCTGGGGCTCATAACTTTGAATAATTAATGTTTTGGTTTTATTCATCATGTCCTTTGGACCTTTAGGTTGTCAATATTTTTTTATATATTATGTTACTCTCCAGTGGCTCTTGTTATTTAGCTTATTAGTCAAGTCTTGCATTTTATGTTTTTGCCTACAAACTAGATTTGCCAGCCTGTTGGTGTGGCAAATCTAGTTTATAGGCTCGGAGAACTGGTGTGACTTGTTGCCATCATGGAAGTGGCAAGCCCTGCTGCCATTGTGCCAGTGATCTATAAAAGCCCCCAGAGTGCAGCTGTGGTGTGGCGCTCCTCCATGACACACCCCCATTTTGGAATTTGGTCTAGGTTCTTGCTCCTAGTGATGGCAAACAGAGGTTTCATGAAGCTCTGAACCTCTTTGAACCACTGTGTCAAAAACTGGTTCATTAACCTTCATTAATTACACTCATGGGTGACATCTGCAGGCAACAGTGGTTGATGTACAGCCAACTGAAGCCTTGCACCTATATTGTGATGCACCTATATTATAAAATGATCGCGAGAATTACATAAATGTCCTGGGAGTCTGACTTCATGTTACACATCTTTATTGTTTTTATCTCATATTAAAAAATCTGCCTCACTAATTCCATCTATAGAATAACTATAAAAAAATAAAACACTGTGAAACATTGTGAAACATTGTTGATTGTTCATTATATACTCTAAAGGGAAGATGATTTTTACATAAGGCAATGAGGAAGTTGCAATGTGTTTATATGGAAATTGATATTGTCAGTTTAATTATCATTTTAATCTCACATTTATTTATTTCCCACATAATATGGTATTTATTAACAGTCAGTAAAAAAGTCACCCCATGAATGATAGAGACCTGTAAGTATATTATATTTGAAAGAACACTAAGAGTAGACTTAGTGTCACAGGATTATTCCATTACTAAATTGAATAATGCTGTAAAGAATGTTATTAATGCAGTTATAATGATGCAGATCATATGGCAGCAATAAAATAATTTCTGTATCTCCACACAGGGTTTTTCAAAGTTCAGTTCTGTTAGTTTCCACATGCCAGTTGTTGTGTGCTAAAAACAATGGCCACCAGGCCAAAGCAATGGTTTTGACTCGATCAGTGCTAACCCCGCCCCCTGGGTTTGATGGGTGAGGTTGATAAAAAATTTTCATGGTGAGACCTGAAGGCGTCAACTGTGCCAAAATGAATTAATTAAATACACCATTAAATAATTAGTTAAATGTGTCAATAATTAATTAATTAAATGTGTCAAAAACATTTTTTAAATTAATTATTTCCAATTTTAATTAATTATTGCCACACTTAATTAATTATTTAATGGTGTATTTAATTAATTCATTATGGCAGTCCTGGCATTCCATACTAAAAGACTGGCTATCTGTCAAAAGTAATGGTTTTGACTTGATCACCGTTAACCCTGCACGCTGACTTTGATGGGTTAGATTGAAATAAAATCCAATTCATGAACACAGCAGCTGGGCCAGGAGTGCCAATGTGAATTAATTAAATACATCATTAAATTATTGATTAAATGTTTCAATAGTTTATTAAAATTGGAAATAAATCAATAATTAATTAAATGTATTGTGGAGGTTTGTAAGCACAACACGAGAGATCCCAGTATTTCACTCCAACTTTAATCTCGGCTTATCACAACTAAACACTCAAGGCACCAAAACCTAACCCTCTCACTTCCCCTCACACTGGAGACACCTGGTGGTCCACCACAGTATAAAAAATTTAATGTATCATTAATTAATTACAAATGGAATTAAATACAATTGATAGGTTTGTAGCTTAACCCTATTCGCTGGAACGTTGAAGACAATGTAATTACACAGCAAAGCAAGACACGAGTAGGCAAAGTTCTTCATGTTT
Organism: Simochromis diagramma; assembly: GCF_900408965.1. Lineage (NCBI taxonomy): Eukaryota > Metazoa > Chordata > Actinopteri > Cichliformes > Cichlidae > Simochromis > Simochromis diagramma. Next base: position 204,536 of record NW_024387250.1, read on the forward strand.
CTCGTGCACGGGAGAGAACCGGACAAGTGCTGTTCCTTCGCTTGACCCCACTTGCTCTCGTCCGCTCCCCCGTAACACTGCTCTTTTATTGAGGTTACATGAATATACATAGGTTCATTAACATATGACGTCTACATACACACAAAGAGTACCTTGCCTGTGGTTTTGTAAGTGTGTGTGTGTGTGTGTGTGTGGGGGGGGGTCAGAGTGTGACCCCATAAATAACTTCCCTAAACCTGCTGGTCTGGAAGTCCAGCAGTTCATCTAAACAAAAGGCACTTAGACTAAAACAGATATAGATACATTTATCTACCATAAAACAATAAGACAAGGTACGACCTCTCCCATGCTCCCAGAATGTGGGTGTGAATGCCAGAGCACTCTGGAATGCACACAACGTCTCTGCAGATTACTAAGGATCAAACCTCTATCAATCTACAACTAATTATAAAACTCTAAGCATGTATAAGTAGATATTTCTAAGCATAAATGATAATCAACAATAAAAATCCAACAACAATAATTAAACATTTTAAATTAAATGAATGACCATTAAATAATAACATATGTGTTTAACTGATTATTTCCAATTTGTATAATTAATTACACATTTAATCATTTAATGATTAATAATTTATTTATTTTGGCACTCAAGGCCCTCCATTTGGGGCAACAACTAAAACCGGTCAGTTCAATCAACTCAACCTGTATTTGCTGTTATAAATCTCTTTAACGAGGATTTCTGAGTTGCACCTACAGAAGACTAATTTTGCCTTGAGGAAGCCCAGTATATATCAGCGTCATGCATCTGCACCTCCTTTTGAGTATGTGCTGTATCTTCTTTCCACCTATATGAGCAATACAATCGGATAAGTAAAATGTGAAAATTACTGGATTTTTTTCTTTTTCTTTCCTTTTTCCTTTTCAACAACCACCAACTAACCAGCATTTTTTGTTTTGATATAAAACAAAACTGGTCAAATGGGTGGTTTTATTATGGTGCTTTAAGATTATAAACTTTGTAAATCACATATTTTTGTATGCCCCTTCTTAGTTTGTTTATCTTAATAAAATGTGTGTTTGTGGAGATTTTCATTAAATTAACTAATTTTTTCCTATGAATGTAACCATGAAGTTTAATACTTCATTATGCAGGAAAGGTGTGTATTTAACCTGTTTAATTGTTTCAGAATTCTCTTTATAATAAACACCCTTTCATCTGCAACACAGCAGGAAACCTTTCTGCACCATATCAGATGCAGTTTACTGTAAAAGGCTTTAGAAGAAATCATGTGATCATGAGTGAAAGTGAAAGTGTTCACCTCACAGCATAAAAGGAGTGGTCACAATCCCCCTGCTCCACTTTACCTGCCAGTGTTGGTCAAGTTACTTGAAAAAAGTAATCAGTAACTAATTACTGATTACTTCCCCAAAAAAGCAATCCCGTTACTTTACTGATTACTTATTTTCAAAAGTAATTAATTCCTTAGTTACTTAGTTACTTTTTAAAAACATGATTTACAACCTGAAGAGGTGATAAAGCGATAGATCTTTCAGCCCAATTCTACTTTTTCTGCATAATCCATCATACAAAATGTAATCAAATGGAAAAGTATCTTTTTTTTAACTTGTTTTATCAGTTTTAATCTTTTAACTTTATGCATCAAGCAAAAATAAAATTATATGCACCATTCTCTGACTTAAATAAATTAGTTTAACATTTAAACCTATTTTCTGCACATTCCAGCACATAAAATAAAATATTTTTTGTGTTTACACTCAGTCTTTCAAATAGATGCAAGTAAAACACAGCAGAAAATAAATAAAGGCAAAGACTAGTGGTTCTTTTGCTCTATTTTCACCTGTAAAGCAGGATTGGGGTAGGCGGAGGTTTACCCTGGTGCAGGTGTGCTGCGGTCAGTTGAAGAATCCGCGAGTTTCTCTGTGAATTTCCCATTACGTCGTTGCGCACTCGGTGCTTGTTTAGGGGGTTTTTTTTGCTGTAAAAAGAAGTTTTCTTCCCACGCACAACGTACGCTGATGTTTTTGTCACTTTGTTTGGAAACAAACTCAAAGTAAGGTCAGTACTTCCACGCTTTAAACGCTTCACGCTCATACTCTCTCCCACAATCGATATATGATCCACTGTTGATCTGCACACAGCTGTTGTCACTAACGGCGCACTCGCTTACGTCACTGTCATGAGACATTCTCGCAAAAAAATCACAGTTTTAGTAACGCAGTAACGCAGCGTTCCTACGGGAAAGTAACGGTAATCTAATTACCGTTTTTGCAATAGTAATCCCTTACTTTACTAGTTACTTGAAAAAAGTAATCAGATTACAGTAACGCGTTACTTGTAACGCGTTACTGCCCATCTCTGTTAACTGCTCAAAGATTTTTAACAGTAAGGGAAAAATAAATAAACTCACCCTATATTTGCTGTTACAAATTTCTTTTCAAAGTTGTGTGACAAGGTTTTCTGAGTTGCACCTATAGAAGACTAAATTTCCCTTGAGGAAGCCCTGTATATATCAGCGTCATGCATGTGTACGTTCTTTTGAATGCGTGCATCTGCTTTGTACTTGTATGAGCAATGACCAATCAAATTCATTGTTAGTGAAGCTTGAGTGTATATACAAGTTTGAACTGGTGTTAAGAATTGTGGTTAGTGTTCATGAGAAACTGAAATGTATGGATACACTTCCAACGTGTATGCCCTCTTTGCCGTTGAACAACAGATTTGTACTATTAGTAATTTGTAATGACATTTAACTTTAGCACTCAAAATGTAGTTGAATGGTTCAAAGTGAAAGTCTATACAACTACTAAGTTTGCTCTTGTTAATGTACTTAACTTGCTGTCAAAAAGTGCAGCTTATAGAATACCTCATTTAAATGTGGAACACATTGATCTCCTTTTTAAAAAGATTTTTGTAAGAAAAACATGAAAATGAATAGACCTTTTTCTTTTCTCTTGTTTAAAAACTCAAACTAAACTTTGTAAATCACATATTTTTTTTATTGCCTTCTTAGTTTGTTCATCTTAGTAAATGTGTGTTTGTGGAGATTTTCATTATATAAACTCTCACTTTTGCGCGTGAATGTAACCATGAAGTTTAATACTTCATTATGCAGGAAAGGTGTGTATTTACATAATTTCTCCTAGGGATCAATAAAGTATTCTGATTTAACCTGTTTAATAGTTTCAGAATTCACTTTATAATAAATACCCTTTCTTCTGCAACACAGCAGAAAACCTTTCTGCACCATATCATCAGAGGCAGTTTACTGTAAAAGGCTTTAGAAGAAATCACATGATCTTGAGTGAAAGGGAAAGAGTTAACCTCACAGCATAAAACGAGTGGTCACAATCCCCCTGCTCCACTCAAAGACGTCAACAGTAAAAGGAAGAACAATTCTACTGCCAACACGGCAAAAACAGGAAATTCAAAACAACAAAACCCCCAAAAACTGGATGACAGAATGAAATGTTTGAAACTGACAGATCTCTTTGATAAAGGTATGCTTTTTTTTTTTTGTCATTTTTAAGCCATTTTTTGTCACTGTTGTTTCTGTTATGTGCATGACATGGAAGACTAAAAACCAAAACTATAGCAGATATGCTTTGTGTAACAGCAATAATCAGCCTAATAATTTCAAATGCGTAGCCATTAGTGATCTGTCGGTCGCGAACGAAATTGCTCTTAGAAGTGAACGATGCGAGCCGGCTCCTTATTGGGAGCCGTGGGGTTTTTTTTTCTTTCTCCTGCCCTCTCTTTCACTTTTTTTCGCTTCATGCTGCAAGTCATCCTTGTGTTTGCGCTGAGCAGAGACCAAACAGAGCCTTGCGTTTGCGCCCCTCCCCCCTCTGCTCAGCGCTGAGCTGAGGGGGCAGGGCGGTAGTTACACTGCAGCAGCAGTAGCACACAACAAGAGCAGGAGGGAGAGGGAAAGAAAGAGAGCCGGGAGCAAGAACAAGAGACAACACCCTCCCATTAGAAAGGTACAGTAAAGAAAATGAGTGACACCAAGAAAAGAAGCAAAGTCTGGAACCATTTCAATCTTAATGACAAAACAAAGGCAGAGTGTAGAGTCTGCAAGAAAAGGATATCATATAGAGCCGGCTCCACAAACAACATGCACAGGCACCTAAGAACTGTTCACCCATCAGTGCAATGGGAAGATAAAACGCAGTCAGTTGAGTGTGATATTAATATTTCTAAATGCCAACTTTTCCCTTAATTAACGATCTGGGCGTTCTTTTCCCCCCCCTTTTCCCCCCCCATATTTTAATTTATATTTTATTGTGTTGTGGTTTGCAGTGTTTTGTGTTGTTTCACTTTAAATTTGTTCAAAGGAAAAAGCTGAAAATTTAAGCAGTTAAAAGTTGAAATGAATAAAATGTAAATAGTTGGTTTCTGTATTTTATAATTTATTTATTACATTTTATGTGGAGTGAATAAATAAAAGTATATTTACGGTGGCCCCTAGAGACAAAGCATGTACAAGACAAATGCTTTCAATTGTGTAATTTAAGTGATCTAGGTAGCTATAAACATATATAAATAAAACCACGTTTTTTTACATTAGTAATTCCTTTTGTGCATAATTTTATATTGTTCTTGATAATAAATTAATTAAAGCAACAAAACCAACCTAAAGAGCTGGTTGGGAGCCAAAAGAGTTGGCTCTTTTTAGTGAGCCGAGCCAAAATAGACGGTTCTCTAAAAAGAGCCGGAATTCCCATCACTACAAAATAAAAGCTTCACAATAACAATCAAAATACAATTTCTATGGCTACTTATTTGTCTCATTAGCATATAAATATATTCAAGACAAAACAGTTTGCACAGTCTGGATTCAAATTTGTTTTCTGTTAAATGCTCCCACACTTTTCAAAGTCTTTGTCCCTTTATGCCTCCATATTGTCGACCCTTCTGTTTTGCCATTGCTCTGATGTTTTTGGTACATTGTGGTTTGTGGTGGTTTTAGTATTGAGTACCGAGATAAGATGCAATACTGCCATTCAGTGTTGGGAAGGTTACTTTTAAAATGTATTCCACTACAGATTACAGAATACATGCCCCAAAATGTATTTTGTAAAGGATTCCATTACGTTACTCAGTGAGAGTAACGTATTCTGAATACTTTGGACTACTTAATATATTATCATGATTTTTACAACTACATGAATGTACTATTGCTGTGTGATTTATTACTATTACTGAAGGTGTCATGGTCCGGAGTTTGTGGACTCCGTGTTTATGTTTAAGTTTATTATTATTCTGTGGTTTTGTTTATTTTGGGTTGCTTTTTATGATTATCCCTAGTGTTTGTGTCCGTTGTACTCTCCTGTTCCACGTTTCACGTTCCTATGTTCTGTCTCCCCAGTCTGTGTTAAGTTTGCGTGTGTCGAGTTTAGTCAGTGTATTTCCTGTTTTATTTTGAAGTTCTGTGTCTCTTGTCAGTGCTTCTAGATCCGCTTCCCCTTGTCTCGTTATGCCCAATTATTCCCAGCCATGTCTCCCTCCGGTCTCCCTTTTCCTGATTGCCCTGTGTGTATTTAAGCCCTGTATTTTCTGGTGTGTGTTGCTGGTATGTCCGTGTTCATTCCCTGTGTCATCCTGCATCATTTTCTGTGTCTCCCTGCGTCTAAGCTGCCACCATAAAAACCTCACAGTAAGGTTATAGGATTTATTATTATATATATTTAAGCACTGAACAAAAATCACACCAAAGGGAAAGCACGACCTCCCCCTTCAGCCTCTTGTGTAATGTAATAAATGCTGGGCAAGATTCCAGTAAAAAAACAATGTTTAAAAACAAATGTCAAGTAGTGTTGAGCAATAGTTTTTGTTGCCTCCTTTTTTACTCTTTGTGTTCTGTCCTTGTACCTGACCAAAGGAATGGTTATTCTTTTCACTCTTATGGTTCTTAAAAGGAAAATATTAAATAAACACTACTTGTTTTTCAATATATTGTGTTGATTTGAAATTTACCGTGGCCTAGCCAAACTCCTTCTTTTGAAGATCAAAACAAGTAAAAAATAAAAAAAAAAGTTTTAAGAAAAGCAAAAAGTAAAAGTAAAAAAAGTAGTGGAGTGGGGGAGGTGTTCTGAGCTTTACAATTCAGATGCAAAGCTGTTGATTTACTCCACTTCAAGGAGCAGGGATGGGAATTGATAAGAATTTAGACCTTTTGATTCCATTATCCAGATCGCTTATCTATTTGATTCCTTATCAATTCTCAATTGGTTCTCATTGGCTCTGTATTGAAAGTGACCACCATCACTTAGCAGTAGGGCAGGGCAATGTGGCCAAAAAACTTAAAGAGGTGCTTTGCAACATTAAACTGCAGTGTGCCAAATAAATAAGTCAAATACGTATTTTTTGGACCATAAGGCACATTAAGCTAAGCAAAACAAAACAGCCAGATAAGTCTAACTTTACTCAACTCATTCTTCTTGCTTCCTCCACTTCTGTAACATTGATTCATTAATGCTGAATTCTTTTGTAGCTGCTCTGTTCCCATGTTCCACTGCATGACACCTTGAGTTTAAAATCCGCTTTGTATGCATGTCTTAACAGGTGCCATTTTGAGGTCCTTATACACACACAGTATGATAATATTATTTTGAAGCACAGTACGTATTACGACGCAAGGCTCCTGACTACGGTAGCTGTAATGCTCCAACAATCCATCAAGCGGTGCGGTTTCATAGCTTACCAAAGTCATGCTAAAACATTTTTTGACAGATTTTTAAGTGCCATGTATCATACAAAATTGCTTCGGGGTCAGTAAGCACAACCAGAATTCATACATAAGGAACACTGTCAATTTTTGAGAAAAATAAAGGATTTTAAGTGTGCCTTATAGTGGGAAAAATACAGTAATAACGACAGGTCGTTTGCATGTTCTACAAAAAATTGTGCTTTGGTGTGTATCTGACGGACAAAAGCCAAACCAGTTCCACACCACTGAAGTTGCACCATTTTTACAAACCAATTCTGGTTCATCTATTTCATTCCACAATCCACTTTTGCCCTTCTCATTCTCCATCGCCGCCGTGCTTTTTCCGCCACGTGCGCATGAAAACAAAGGCACTGCGCATGCACGTTTTACCCATATTCTATCGTGATATTTCATTTTCTTCCTTTTGCTAACGGTTAATCTAGCAAGCGAATTAACAAAGTTATTTTAGATGTTGCAGAACTGTAAGATGTTAAGCTGTGTATCTTTTTCATAATAGCGATGTGGCTGTATTTACCTTAATTTAAGGTAAACTGAGTCATCAATTGCAGTAAACCAATCAGCAGATAAACTTCACTCATGTGCGATTCATTTGCAGTTTGTACGCGTAGTAAGAGCAATACGAGTAAGAGCAATACGTGCTGTCACGTGAAAGAGTTGTCATAAGTCTCCAATAACACCAGAAAAAGTCGCCAGACTTGTCGCTAGTCGCTTTTTGGAAAAAAGTCACTAAGGGGGTCTGAAAACTTGCTAAACATAGCGACCATGTTGCTAAGTTGGCAACACTGCAGCCAGGGTAAGTACAAAGTGTAGGAGGGGCATGTTCACAGTCACTCCAGTGGGTTTATGGGCAGGAGCGTGACATAAACACTCCACCTCAAGTCACTATGCGCACACTCAGGCTCAAAGAGCAACATTGCAGCTCCCACAAGTGGGAAATTTTGGCAAATTTTTGTACAGTGGGAGGAAGTGCAGTAAGATCGTCCATCTTTTCTACAGTCATTGGTCTTGACAGGTCCCAATTTGCAGCCAGCCCCATTCAGTCTTCAAGCAATGGTCAGCCTACATCTGGAACTTAAAGGCAAACAGGGTGATATATAGGGCTGGGTATTGTCACTGATTTCTATAAATGATGTGATTCCTGATTCGATTCAATTTTGACTCAGAAATATAATTCTTATCATTTATCAGTAGATATCCATATTTTTATATCTATATATAAAAACAAAGCTGACACTTCATCAGAGGTGTAAGCATCACAGCAGATGCCTATGTGTCAAAGTAACTGAGGATAAAACACAGAAAAATATGATGGAGATTTTCCTGGCCCTGCTTTTTATAGCATATAACCGCCTTACAAAATATCCTGCAGTAGCTAACAAACTGAAGAAAACCATGAATCAATATATGAACAATATATAAACAAATTCGTAGGACTGCTTTCTTCCATTTGCGCAACATCTCTAAAATTAGAAATATCCTGTCTCAGAGTGATGCTGAAAAACGAATTAATGCATTTATTACTTCTAGGCTGGACGACTGTAATTCATTATTATCAGGAAGTCCTAAAAACTCCCCGAAAAGCCTTCAGTTAATCCAAAACACTGCAGCAAGAGTAATGACAGGGACTGCAAAAGAGAGCATATTTCTCTTATATTGGCTTCCCTTCATTAGCTGTTAATTCCCTGTCAAATCCAGAATTCAAAATCCTGCTCCTCACACAAGGTCTTAAACAATCAGGTCCCGTCTTTTCTTAAAGACCTTGTAGTACCATATCAGCCCATTAGAGCACTTCACTCTCACACTGCAGGCTTACTTGTTGTTCCTAGAGTATTCAAAAGTAGAAATTGTTGGCAGAGCCTTCAGTTTTCAGGCCCCTCTTCTATTAAACCAGCTTCCAGTTTGGATTCAGGAGACAGACACTATCTCTACTTTTAAGATTAGGCCTAAAACTTTCCTTTTTGTTAAAGCATATAGTTAGGGCTGGATCAGGTGACCCTGAATCCTCCCTTAGTTATGCTGCAATAGGTGTAGGCTGCTGTGCCATGAAATTTTGGATGTCACTGCCCCTTGGCTGCTCTGAATTATGAGAAGTTCTTTGTCCCCTGGCTGTATCCCTGCTTTTTATTAATCTTGCTTGTGACTTGGTTTTTCATTCTTTTTTTTCTCATTCTTTTGAAATTGTTTTTATTCCATTGTATAACTTTTAATATTTCTTATTATTATTGTTTGATACTAAGTCTAAAACTGCTATATGGCCTGGACCCAGAATACACACTCAAACTGCTGTTTCTGTCCCAACCAGTGCACAGCCAAAGATCATCAAACAGAAACCTATTAATCGTTCCCACTTCCTTCTTAAACACAAAAGGCAATTAGAGTGAATGCACTGCCTAAAAGAAATCTGGCTTGCATTATCAGTGACTTCTTTTAAAACCCTGTTAAACTCATTAATTTAGGCTTTTTTTGTATATTTTATTATAGTTTTGATATTTTGGCATTCTTTTAACATTTACATGTTTATGTTAATTTTAAGTTGCTTTTTTTAGAATCTGTTTCTATGGGAAGCATTATTATTATTAGTAGTAGTAGTAGTAGTAGTAGTAGTAGTAGACCAGGCCTACATGCATCAGACCAGGCCCACAAAAGTGGGGCATGTTCACAGTCACTCCACTGGGTATAACAAAAGGCCTGGTATGATGCACTTCTAAATTTGTAGACTAAGAACAAATTTAAGTACGAAAATAGTGATGAATCACAGATTTGTGCACGAAATGTTTGTATACAAGCTTTATGCGTGAATTTGTGAAGCCCATTATACTTATTTGCTTCTTTTTCGTTTTACTACTAAAGTTTCAGTCTGTGACTTAGTGCATTAAGTTGTATAAGCTTTATCTGTACACATCTTTTTTGCTGAAGATGCAAAGGGTTTTTATCATTGTTATGGTGATTGGTGAAATTTCATAGTATGCCAGATATTACTATATAATGAGATGATTATTACTGTAAATAATAGAGACTAGGTTTTTGAGTTCAGCAAAGAAAGAGGACGTTTCAGCTTAAACAGCTACAGACTGTTTTAAAACAGTCTGAGTTTACAATTATTCTGAGGCTAAGGCCTAAACATTTCACCAGAATCTAAAACTTTGATTAGACAAAAGTATTGAATAGAAGATATCATGTATCGTGAAATGGTATGTTAGATTATTGTATGCAGATGTATGCACAGGTATTTGGACCCAGGGTTACAAAGGAGCCTGAAAATCAAGGTTAATGTGATGATGACAGTGTTAAAACTGTTCAATTGTTGAAGGAGAAGGCTACAGAATTGGGTGTCATTTTTTTCAAGATTTGATAATTGGTCTCTAAAACTGTCAACAGAGAGAAGCTGTCTGGAGCAACAATAGGATGGAAGACTCTGTAACAACTATGGAGGTAAAAAAAAAAATTGAAACAGAAATTCTGTCCTCTTGAGATATTGTTTCTGCAATATGTATGTTTATGTGTTTATGTGTCACTTCTCAAAAGGCAATCAGTGATCAAGATTTATATTTTGAGCTTTACTGTGAGGAAGTAAATGAACCTCCATTACCAATATGCTCTACCTGCGGAGACTTTCAACACATCATTACAGGAGGTAAAAAATCATGTTTATGCTTTTCATTGCTATGCCAGAATCACACAATAAAACGTTAACATTAATAGCAAACATAGGTGATAGGGAACATACATACATATGCTACAGTCACTGAGTAGGTTATGATACATTATATTGTGAAACACTATTCTATACTGTGATATTCTATTCAGTGCTCAATTAAAATGTCAAACGTTACCAATATATTACAGTTGTGGGATTTTTATAATATATGTGTATACTCAAACAATATTGGCACTGAGTCCTAGGTAATGTTTTTGCTTCATCAAGATTGATCCGCTCATTTAGGAAGTATCACGGCCATGGCAGCAGTCGTGTGGTGTAGTGAAGGAGGACCCAAAATGCAGGCAAAGGCTGATGATATGAGTGAGCGTTTATTTACAGTAGGGAATAGCCAACAAATACGGGAGTGGCGAGGACAGAACTAAATATAACCCTAAACTGGGGAAACTAATAGCAAACAAAACCCGAAACAATAAGTCACAGAATAACACGCAGGGAAAAAAACATATGGAGATGACACAGGGGATGAAGAGTGGAAAATGGAAAACAGAGAGACAAATTACACAGGTTACACAGACGACGCGACAAGGAACACAGGCAGGCACACAGTATGAATACACACAAGGTAACAAGGTAATGTCACACCAGAGGGGAACACAGCTGAACGTAACTAGACAAGGAAGTAAAACAGAACACACTAACATGAGACAAGACCTTCAAAGTAAAACAGGAAATTCACAAACTATACTGCAACACAAACTCAGGGGCACAAACAGTGCAGGGGAGGGAACACAGGTAGAAATAATAAAACACTGAACACAAGAACCAAACCCTAAGAACTAATACAAAATCAGAAGAAACTAGAAAATAATGACACTAAACTCAAAAACGCTTGGTCAGCGACCCAGGACCATGACAGGAGGAGATGGAGAACATACAAATAATACATACATGATGATACATACAGTATGATCATTATAGTATGATTTCCACATTATTGTTACTTCCACAGTTCCTTGTTGTCACGTGACCACAACATTGTTTAATATCAGAAGTGAGTTCGTTTCGCAACATTTGGACACTCCTGCTGGTGAAACGAAGAACTACATTGTGACCAGCTGCAGCAGACATACACACACAAGTAAGTAAATTTAAGTCATAGCTATTTAAAATACAAAAAACAAACAAAAATATGTTGCCAGCTGCAGGCAAGAGAAAAAACATTCAAGAGACAAACACGCACAGCCTGAATCCAGAAGAAAATGAGGATGCTGTGCCCTGCCTTGCACACACAAGTAAGTAAAATATGCACAAAGTTAGAAAAAAGGTAAGACAATAGCTCATAAAGTTAGAATACATGGACTCAGTGTAAACACAAATTTCAATGTGAGAAACAGATCCACAAGTCAATGTTTTAAAATCTCCCTGATCTGAACAAGTTGTCCATTACGAACACTATGTTTAAACATAAAGATGTCCATAAGTGCACATGGCACCAGGACACCCTAGAACTCAGCTCAGTGACCAATTTTGTAATTGTCTTATTGGATCTGTGGCTGTATATTTTGGACACTCAGGTGAAGAGGGAAGCGGAGTTGTTGACTGGCCACCACCTGGTGGTGAGTTGGATCACATGGCAAGGGAGTATGCAGGACAGACCTGGCACACCTACACGTATTTTGAGGGTGTGCTGGGACTGCCTGGCAGTGCCCCCGGTCTATTCTTGCATTCGACTTTTAACAGAAAAGTCTTTTCATAAATTTCAAACTTTGCTACAATTGTCTACATGAGCACTGAAGTCTCTCAGTAGCACCCTCAAGCACACCACCCAGTGACTTCTGAATGATCGTTTGACACATAAGCACAAACAATTGTCAGGACCTGTTTTCCAACCTAGAAGCACAGGGAAACTTGTCCACCAGAAAAAACCTCCAGTGTGCAGTCAGAAAACTGAGGGGATACAAGAGCCCCTTTCCAGGAGACTGGTTCCAGAGCCCAAGCCCAACTATATCTAGCCAGTATCTCTCAACCTCATGCGCTAGCTCAGCTCAGCCACCAGAGAGATGACATTCCATGGCCCCCAATCCTTGACTGGCACCCGACCCATAATGCACCTAACCCCTACAGCACCTCCTAGAGTTGGTGGGCCTACAGGGGAGTAGAGATGGACCGATCCGATATTACGTATCGGTATCGGTCCGATACTGACCTAAATTACTGGATCGGATATCGGAGAAAAATAAAAAATGTAATCCGATCCATTAAATATCACGAAAGCACCTCACAAAAGTTGCAACACGCCGTAATTCACCTCAGAACGTTAGCACGTCGGAGCAGTATGCATCACGTGATAGAGCGGCTGTGGCATGCGGGACCTGTCGGTGGTCTGGATAGCATGTGGAGCTTCGCTAGCAACCCGGCATTTCATCTCCGACAAAGTTATCCCGAGAGAAGTAAAGCAAGTGTGTAAGTCCATCTCTGAATGTTTGTAAAGCATTCCCACGTTAAGCTTAACAAACGACTGCCTCTCGCTCGCCTGCTGCTACTTCAATCGTGAAACTGCTTAAATGATCAGCTGATCGGCTTTTCTGTCGTGACTCCGTCTCTCTTGTTTGTTTTTGGTCCACTTTGCACCAGAAAGAGGAAACCAGCGGCTGAACAACAGCAGCACGTTTAAGCTTGATAAGCTGTTGTTAGAATTTATTTAATATTACTTTCTACACCAGGATCTTTTTCTACGTAGCTGACGGCTGGTAACTGTGCAGGGGCGGATCTAGCAAAGTTTAGCCAGGGGGGCCGATAGGGCATTAACTGGGAAAAGGGGGCACAAAGACATACTTTTCTTTCTTATTCTCATTTAAAATGTCTAGCTTTTAATAAATAATTATCTGACACCCAAAGTTTTAATTTGATGTAAAATGAATAGAAGTCAATTACTGTATATAGTGACTATTAAGTCTAATATATATACCCTAGTAAGCTATAGTACTTTTTACTTTGGGAAGGTACCATCTGTGCAGTCTGCAATTTTGTTGAAGAAAGATGTTGAATCTATTTAATATTTCTTGAAAAATAATTGATTTCTGTGCATTTTTTTTCACACTGCATCAAATTAAGGTTGATTACGTCGATTAAGCATCATGAGGTGGCGCGTGAGGGGTGGTTCCCTATTTTTTTAATTATTTATTTTTGTTGTTGCTGGGAGTTGGAACCCTATTAGTTAGGTTGCTTAATATTTACGCTAAGTACTCTTGAAAAAACCAGAATAGGGAGGATGGTGTAGGTCTAAGTTTATTAGATTGATCAGTATTGCTGAACTATGAAATATTTTTTTTGTATACAGGTATAACAGAATAGCTTTAGTGTAGTTGTTGTTTTAAACTTGAGTATGAACTTGCAGACTTTCAAAATGCAGCAAGATATTTTAAAAAACAGTTTTGTTGATTAAAAAACACTATATCGGATTCATATCGGTATCGGCAGATATCCAAATTTATGATCTCGGTATCGGTATCGGACATAAAAAAGTGGTATCGTGCCATCTCTACAGGGGAGCAGACCAATAAATGAGTAGAGGTCATAGAGGTCAACCACTAGGTGCCCCCCTCCTTCCCTTGGAGCCTATCTACTTGGTATCACCAAGCAATGGCGCTTTCTTCAGAAAAACTTTGACTTGGTTAGTTAGCTATAGATAGCTCCCTATATCAGTATCATTGTAGTGTCTTTGCCTAATAAATATATGTAAGTAAATATAAATGAATCTGAGTTGAATTTCATTTTGATAGCTTTCACTGTAAACCTCTTAACCCATTAATTTAAAAACTCAAAGTTAAGTTCTAAAAATATAAAGTGAATGGATTAAATTTTACAGTTAGTTTGACCATTCAGACATTTAATATATCCAGCCGGGCCCCATGGGCTAAGACCCATTAATCAGGCGCTCTCCGTTGAGCTCCTTCCCCAGTCCTGGTTCCAGGGTGAGGCCCCAGTAACCCTGCACCAGTCAGGGTACACACCTCCCCTGCTCTTTTGATAGTCACAGGGGTTGACTGTGAATTGAATCGCTCTTTGTCTGGCTCCTCACCCAGGACCAATTTCCCTTGGCAGACCTTACCAGGGGGTAAAGCAAAACCTCCACCACAGTAAGGTGGGGACTCAAGGAGGAGACTGCTGTAATATTACAACCCAAATTTCAGAAAAGTTGGGACGTTCTTTAAATTTGAACAAAATGAAAACTAAAAGACTTTCAAATAACATGAGCCAATCGTTTATTTACACCAGAACATAAGTAACATAACAAGTGTTTAAACTGAGAAATGTTTACAATTTTATGCACAAAACGGGCTCATTTCATATTTTTCATTTTGCTGTAGTTTTATACAACTATTTCTTCTTCTGGCTGGTTCTTTTTTTGCAAGGTGTCAGAAGAATGTGAGAATCTCCGGCATGTTTGTCACAAATGGAAATAAGGGAAGTCGTTGTGTCTGTTAAAGCGTAGAATCAAATAAAAAGCAAGAAAATCCCCAGCCATCCCGCCCAATGTTCCCTCTAAGCTGCGCGCAATTGCACACTGCTGGCACGGTCTCTGCGCACAGAAAATCTACGTTGCTCTCAAAAAAAAAATCTAACCTGAATTGAAATTAAAATTAAAACTTTAACAATTCTGTTTTTCAGTGTTAGTTAGTAAGTGACTGGCTGCTCCTGTATGGGATTAGAACGATGCCACCTTATCCCATAGTCCAGCCATTTATGCGATTCACATTCGTATACACGCAGCTAATCAACGTGGTTGACAGGCTATGACAGCGTCCTTATGTGCAGACACCAGTGTTTTAGCGAGCAAAGCGGCGTGGCTGATGTGGAGTGAAGCCACGTTAATGACAACGTGTACAACTATTGGAGATGTGAGCAGGACAGACGGAACAATTGACGGAAAAAGTGTGGACTTTATACCAGTTTTTAAATTGTGTTGATAGGCCACGTAAAACCAGAGTTGTGATAAAAACATCTGCAATGTTTGGTTTTCTTTCTGAATACTGTCGTTGTTTATATTTACTGCAGGAAGAAACGGTAAAAACGGCGTTTTATAAGGAAAACACTCGAAAGCGCTCTCCGCCTGCGAGCAAAACCAAAACCAAAAAAACCCACCCTTTCCTATTGGTCGAAAAATGTACCATGTTGACCAATCAAAAAATGATATAGCAACATGGCCATGACCAGTTGTTTAGGAAGGGGGAAGTTTTAGGAGTGACGGCGGTGCTTTGAGATGTGAGAGATTTGCGACGTTTAGCGCAAATCTTGTGTAGTTAGTGTGTAGTGTAGTCAATAGTTTTGTTGTGTGTGTCAGAACAATGAGGCGACTGCTGAATGTTACAGGTGTTACAGGAGTGATGTATCTCCTGCTGTCAGGCCTGCAGGTATCAGGCTCTTGTTCTCCTTTATCTCATAGTGGACAGAAATTATTTTTTGGAGTGGCACAAATAATTTGTGTGGCATCAGATTTGATGCAGAACAGCTGATTGTTCTGTAAATAGTTTGAAATGTTTATTTAAAAATGCCTCGGCTGCATTTAAAAAAATAGCTGCAAAAAACGTTGTTTGCCAAACTGAGTTACTTTTTTGAAGAAGTAACTATAGAATTAATTGCCCAACATTGGTCATTATATACTGTATTTTGCAGACAGAGAGTTACAGACTCTCTCCCAGACCACAGACTCATAATACAAGTCAGAGCTTTATTTAAAAAAAAAAAGAAAGTTTTGTTTTCAAAATTGGAGTTCAAGTTATTTTTACTTCCAATAGTGTTAACATACTACACAGGTCTTGAACAAATTTTTTTGAAATTTTCATTGTAAGTGGGCTAAAGCAGTTAATTAAAAGTAGTCTAACATAAATGTAAACGCTGTAATTTGATTATTTTAATAAACCATGTAACTTGGATGGATTCGATGCCGGCGTGACCACAGTGCACACGTCTGCTGTTGCTCACAGTGGTCCAAGGGATCGCTTAGGGAGTTTGTGTGTTGCTCAGACACATGAATTGTCTCAGAGTGACGCTGAAAAACTAGTTCATGCATTTATTACTTCCAGGCTGGACTACTGTAATTCATTATTATCAGGATGTCCAAAAAACTTGCTGAAAAGCCTTCAACTAATCCAAAATGCTGCAGCAAGAGTCCTGACAGGGACTAGAAAGAGAGAGCATATTTCTCCTGTTTTGGCTTCCCTTCATTGGCTTCCTGTTAAATCCAGAATTGAATTCAAAATCCTGCTCCTCACATACAAGGTCTTAAATAATCAGGCCCCATCTTATCTTAATGACCTTGTAGTACCATATCACCCTATTAGAGCACTTCGCTCTCGCTCTGCAGGCCTACTTGTTGTTCCTAGAGTATTTAAAAGTAGAATGGGAGGGAGAGCCTTCAGTTTTCAGGCCCCTCTTCTGTGGAACCAGCTTCCAGTTTGGATTCGGGAGACAGACACTATCTCTACTTTTAAGATTAGGCTTAAAACTTTCCTTTTTGCTAAAGCATATAGTTAGGGCTGGACCAGGTGACCCTGAATCCTCCCTTAGTTATGCTGCAATAGATGTAGGCTGCCGGGGGATTCCCATGATGCATTGAGTTTTTCCTTTCCAGTCACCTTTCTCACTCACTATGTATTAATAGACCTCTCTGCATTGAATCATATCTGTTATTAACCTCTGTCTCTCTTCCACAGCATGTCTTTATCCTGTCTTCCTTCTCTCACCCCAACCGGTCGCAGCAGATGGCCGCCCCTCCCTGAGCCTGGTTCTGCCGGAGGTTTCTTCCTGTTAAAAGGGAGTTTTTCCTTCCCACTGTCGCCAAAGTGCTTGCTCATAGGGGGTCATATGATTGTTGGGTTTTTCTCTGTATCTATGAAGCGCCTTGAGGCGACTTTTGTTGTGATTTGGTGCTATATAAATAAAATTGAATTGAATTGAATTGAATGAAAAATTAGAGGGAACATTCAATCAATCAATCAATCAGTCTTTATTTATAAAGCACTTTTCATACAAAAAAAAAAGTAGCACAAAGTGCTTTACATAGTTAAAAGCAGCCCACCCCACCCCACCCTCTAACTCACTCCCCACACTCTCATTAACATAAATGATGTGAATACGCACAAACATGACTCTCAGTTGATTAAGCATGATGAATATGATGGCGTCTTCAGCTTCAAGGTGGGGCTGGTTAGCGAACTGAAGAAGATTCTGATGTGGCATGACAATAGGTCAGAGGTGGACAAGGATGAGTTTTTCCAGGGTTTTCATGACATGGGAAGTTAGTACCACAGGTCTTTAATCCTGGGGGACATGGCGTCTTTGACACAGGAATGTCTTTCACAGCGCTGGGACCCTCTGCAGACTCAGACTCATCATGTGTCATTTTGACCCAGGGGTCTCAGTGTTCTTGTGTTTTTCTATTATGTTAATTTCATTTGTTATTTTAAGGATTTATTCTGTGGTTTCTAGGGTGTTCTGTTTAGTTTTTGTTTATTAAATTCCCCCTTGTGTCTTTGCCCTCTGTCTCCCTCTGTGTGTCTGTGAGTTCTTGTGCCTTGCTTCCCTTGGTTACCTTGTTCCCCTCCTTGTGTTTTATTCCATCATGTTTCCCCAGCTCGTCATGTTTGTGCTCTCCCTTGTGCTCCTCCATGTTCTCTCTCCATCTCCAGTCTGCATCTGTGTGTACCTTCTGTTTTATTTTGATAGTCTCCCTTCAGTGTACGTCATGTTGTGTTTGCTCCTGCCCTGTCTCATTATTGTTATTCGTGTCAGCTGCTTTCCCCATGTGCTCCCACATTCCTCGTTATCTTTCAGTGTATTTATGTCCGCGTCTCCCTCCGTTCCATGTCACGTCTTCTCTCATGGCTCCGTGTCTCTCCCTGTGTCCCCCTGAGTAGATTAATATTAGAATTTCCCAGTTTAGTTTTGCATTGTTTCTTTTTTTGCCTTTCATCAACCAATAAAGCTTTGAGTTCATGTCCTGCTTC
The DNA here is from genome assembly GCF_900408965.1 of Simochromis diagramma. Classification (NCBI taxonomy): domain Eukaryota; kingdom Metazoa; phylum Chordata; class Actinopteri; order Cichliformes; family Cichlidae; genus Simochromis; species Simochromis diagramma. The sequence continues at coordinate 222,961 of NW_024387250.1, forward strand.
CGTGAGTTTTGCATTTGGGTCTTTCTCTGCCTGCACACAGCCGATTCTTGACATCATGAACAGTTTATGAAAGACTCCACAAAGCTGGGGTCAAAGCCCTTGAGGACACAGGCAATCACTGCTTCTGGTTGAGCAGACTTGCCTGAGTAGAGTCTTCTGATTGCCTCTGAACTTGGTTATGAATGAATGTGACAGGTGGGGGAGGAATGTCAGGATGTTCACAGGAGGCTATGGTGCAATGTGGGGAGAGAGAAGGGTGTGGCTGTGGATTACAGGCTGACTATAGTTAAGTCAGTATTGAGGTGAGCATTTACAGCAGTGTTGAATCTGTTCAAAAGTCCATTCAACTCATTGGCTCTGTCCTTACCGATGGCATGAATTGAGTGGTGGGAATATTGGCCTAGTGAAATTTTCGTTATTTTTATTAATAAACCGTGACTAGGGTTACACTTTTTAATGTTTCTCAGCTTGCTCTAATGGAACTAAAGGTGGTTTGTAAAGGGTCCAGCCCTAGTTTGGGGGACCTCTGGTGCATCGATGGAAGTGGGAGCCTCTTGAGCTGGCAGGGAGATTGTTACCATCCTTTTCGGGCGGTGTCTGCTCTCCACGAGTTCACTCTGTATTTAGAGGAAGGATTTAGTAGAGGTGGAGGATGAACTCGACCTGGGTGTCTATTGTCTTATGTAGTCTGGGAGCTCATTGAATGTAAGGGTGGGTGTACTTTTCCTCTGTGGCAGGGTCGGGTGGGCTGCCCCGGGCTCATTGGGGCTTGGCAGTGCTGCTGCTGTGGCCCCCGGTGCGGATAGGCCTGGTCCCCTGCCATTGGTGGATTCCAGGGAACATGGGTGCCTACCGGGTTCAGCGGAGAAGCTGGTTCCAGGGAGGGGGTACTTTGACCCCCACCACCACCACCAATCCTTCCCTTCCCATCCCCACATGCCTCCCTACTCCTGCTCCAGCACACCACCACACAGCACCAGACATGCAGGGCCAAGAGGTACAGGTGTGTCACTGAGTTGCAGGGGAAGCATTCCTCCTCTGTCCCCTCTTGGCCACCTGTGCCTCAATTATATTCCACAACCGAGACATCCACATTACTTACACTCTCATAACATATACATATAGGGCCTTGGGGGTGGGCAAACTAAACAGCGTCCAGAGGATGGTCTGTTTAGTCAAACTCACCTCTGGAGCCAGTGCCCACCAAATTGAGAGGCGGACACCACCACAATGACTCGACAGATGAACCCAGTCTGAATGAGATTTCACTCTTGGATACAAAATGGACAAATGATCAAACAAAAATGTTATAAACTAGAACTCATTTAGCTAGTTTGATATTTAGGTGAAGCCGTTGAATTTTTCCAACCTTTTTCCTGTTACAGCTCCTCCAAATTCTGACAGTTTCATAACAGTAGAACATCATGAGAACAGCATCACCCTGCAGTGGGATAAAGTCAACAACAACATCAGCTTTGTTCTCCAGTTTAATGATACAGAGACAGACATCAGTGTGCCAGATGAAGATGGACCAGTAACTCAAACAGTCTCATCTCTCACTGCTGGAACTCAATACACATTCACTCTCTACTCTGTGTTTGAGAACGTCAGAAGCAGTGGAGTCAGCATTACTGCAGTCACTGGTAAGTACATATATTTCAACAATATGCACTGTGGCAAAAAGAAAGCCATTCTCTGCAGTTCAGTGAATTAGTTTAGAATATATTCACAGGTTATAATAGGTTTTTCATGATACTGTGCTGTTTCACAGAAAATATAGACTGAAGACAGCAAATACAGTTAATAATTCTAACGGTAAACTCAACAACCAGATAACTACAGTAAGCATACTTGCATTGTTACCTCATAAAATGTATGTAAAGTTGACTGGTTGGCCTTTTTAATGATGTGAGGAGGGGATGGACGCAATCAGATGCTGGATTAATTGTTGCAGGTTTAGATATCAAAGATTAGTTCAGTAGAAATGTACTTTACACAGATGTTTTGTCTTTCTTTTCTTCCTGTTCCAGCTCCTCCAAATGCTGACAGTTTCATAACAGTAGAATATCATGAGAACAGCATTACTCTGCAGTGGGATAAAGTCAACAACAACATCAGCTATATTCTCCAGTTTAACGATACAGAGACAGACATCAGTGTTCCAAATGAAGATGGACCAGTAACTCACACAGTCTCATCTCTCACTGCTGGAACTCAATACACATTCACTCTCTACTCTGTGTTTGAGAACATCAGAAGCAGTGGAGTCAGCATTACTGCAGTCACTGGTGAGTTAATATATTTCAGAAAAAAACAAATTAAAAAAATGAAGTGTACACAATTGTAACTTAGTACTTTGTACTCATTCTTGATAGAATGCTATGAGAATGATTGTATTTAAGATCTTGAATAAAAAAGATTGATTTTGGATATGTAAAATGTTGTAAAATGACAATGAAATAACAGATTTTTTTTTAATCCACAGAGACACACCTGGAGTGCTTACTAAAAGATCTTGGTTTACAACAGTACTACACAAAGAAACTGTCACTGAGCAAAATACTTGAGATTGATAAGACGACCATCAATGATGAACCTGCCAAGAGTAACTCAGACTTTCCATGGTATTTTCTAAAGAAACTGATGATGGTTAATGTGGCAGCTAGGAATATGACATGTACATCGGATTGTGAGTCTGATGATGAAACAGGGAATGCAGAGGATTTGGACAGTTCAAACACAGATGACATGCCAAACCCACTCGACATAATCGCTGCTCTCTTTCTGTGTTCTGATGGTTTTCTGCAGCAGGAAATGGCACTAAAAATGTCCACATGTCAGTTTTCTGTGCCTCTGCTGCTTCCGAATTGTGATACAAAACAGTGCACACTCATGCTGTGGGCCATGAGAGACATTGTTAAAAAGTACAGACCTCAGTCTCTGTCAGAATCCAAGGGCTTCATTGAAGACAGAATCGTTCTCTCTGAACTTCCAATGATCTCCTTTGTCAGACTGGGTGAGTGCTCCTTGTCCAAGTCAGCACTTCTCAATAAGCTTCTGAGCAATTCTCAGCAGTACCATGACACCTTTGTTCACCGCAACATGGAGTGTGGCAACAGTCCAAGAAAAATCTCAAACGGACTGACTGAGATTACTTGGTATCTTCCTTGTGGAAACACAAACATTGATATTTTCAGTCAACCAGTGGCTGTAGCTAACCTTCGTGGTGACATTGCTTCATTTGAAACACAATACTCCTTTCTGTGTCAGACATCTGCAGCAGTTTTTGTGTTCTTTGACAATTTGGACTCTGAGTGCAGTCTACTTACTAACCAACACCACAAGGCACAGATCTTCTTGGTGGGTAACAGTGAGAGCAAACGCTGCACTTTGGATGCTTTAAAGAAGGTAGAAACTAATTTGTGCTTAACTAAGAACAATATCATTATTAGGAAAAAACAAAGAAATGATGCAGACTTTGTAAAATATTTGAGGCAAAAAGTTAGAAATGTAATTAAAGAAAAGAAAGGGAAGATGACAATAGAGCAGATGGCAGACATTGCCCATGACCTGGGAATCCTGGTTGATGAAGACTCTCCAGAGTGCCAGACTGCAAAGACAAATGCAGAAGCCATCACTGCAGAAATTCAAGACATCCTTAAATACAAAGAAGATCAGCTTCCACGGCAAGGAGAAATATGGAAAGAACTGACCTGCTTAGAGAAGGAAGAATTTCGCCTTCGAAAAGTTGGCTCTGGAAATATAGAAGATTACAAAAGTCAACTTCAGGAAGACAGAAAAGAACTGCGGAAAAGGCAGAACTCTTATGAGATGTCGACAGCTATGACATGTTTCATCAATGCAATATCAAGCCCAGGAACAGAGAGGTTTTATTTCCTGAAATGGATGCGAATGAACCTCGATAACCTGTCTCGTATAAAACTTTCTGAACTTCAGGAAAAATATAAAGAAAAATGTAAGAACTCTGAGAACAAAGAGGAGATCAAAGAAATTGACAGACAAATTTCTAACAGCTCACTGGGGACTGAACACTTCTTCCGTGAAATGGGTCAGATCTATGAAGCTTCACTGTCCCTTCCACAAACAGATCCAGCACGTCAACAGCTGCAGCATCTGCCCAAACTGTGTGCAGAGTTGTTGCTTGATGGATTTCCTCTTGAGCTTGTAGATGGAGATGCATCCAACATCCCTCTCAGATGGGTGAGTGATGTTCTCTCTCAGCTCAGTGACTTGGTGTCTCCAAACAGAAAGATACTAGTAGTCACAGTTCTTGGAGTTCAGAGCACAGGAAAGTCTAATCTCCTTAACACCATGTTTGGAGTGCAGTTTGCAGTCAGCAGTGGTCGATGTACTCGAGGTGCCTTTATGCTGCTCATCAAAATCAATGAAGACATGAAAAAAGTCCTAAACTGTGACTTCATGCTGATCATTGACACTGAGGGCTTAAAGTCACCAGAACTTGCACAACTAGACAACAGCTATGAGCACGACAATGAGCTTGCTACACTTGTTGTGGGGCTGAGTGATGTCACCATTGTTAATATTGCAATGGAGAATTCAACTGAAATGAAGGACATCCTACAAATAGTTGTGCATGCTTTTCTCAGGATGAAGGAGGTGGGCAAAAGGCCAAAATGTGTGTTCGTTCACCAGAATGTGTCCGATGTTTCAGCCCATGAGAAGAACTTACGAGACAGGAAACTGCTCCTGGAACAGTTGAATGAGATGACCCAGGCAGCAGCCAGAATGGAAAAGAAAGAGGAGAACAAGAGCTTCACTGATGTGATGGAGTACAGTCCAGACACTGGGAACTGGTACATTCCTGGACTCTGGAATGGAAACCCACCAATGGCACCAGTCAGTGCAGGGTACAGTGAGGCTGTATATGAGCTCAAGAAACACATCATCAAACTGCTGGGAAACTGTGAGTCATCTGCTAATGATATCTTGGAGTTTAAAGAGTGGATGACAAGTCTGTGGAATGCAGTAAAGCATGAAAACTTCATCTTCAGCTTCAGAAACAGCCTCGTAGCTGATGCATACATGAGACTCTGCACAGAATTCAACAAGTGGGAGTGGAAATTCAGAAAAGAAATGTACACCTTTGTATCAAACGCAGAAAGAAGAATTTCCAATTTTGGTACAGTTGCCGCAAAATCTGAATCGTCTGACATGAGAGAATTTCTCACATGTTTGAAAAGTGAAGCCTCCACAGTGCTGTCCACATGGGAGACAAGACTTCTAGAAAATCTGACACATTATTTTCAGCAAACAGATGTTCATGTTTATCTGGATGAGGGATACAAAGAGGAATTCTTAAACAGTGCAAACAGCCTTCGAAAAGAAATGGAGAGATCTGTTTTTAATCAGCTCACAGCAGCAGCAGAAAACAGAGAGGGGATGAGAGAAATTGAAAAAATCAAAGAGAACTATAAAAAAGAGATTGAAAAGGCAGTTCATGTGTTAATAGATAAATTCAGAAAGAAAAATGTCCGGATGAGTGATGAAGAGCTGGACAAAGAATTTGATAAGATGTGGAATGAAACTCTGAAGAAACTTTCTTTTTCTGAACAAAAGATCACAAATGTCTTCACCAGCACATTTCACTACCTGATAATCAATCTGTCACACAGGGGGAGTCATGCATGTGAATTATTAAGCTACAAAAGTCTGCAGGATTGTGGAAAAGAGCCTTTCAAATATACACCTGAAGGATTCTACAACCGATGTAAACACAAACCCAGGAAGTGGTTCATCATTCATGATCACACTATGGCTGTACAAAAACTGGCTGACAGCATCATCAATGTTTGCTCTCAGTTTGCGAGAGAAATAGTGAAAAGAAAAAACAACTACTCAGATACTTACATCCAGGAGATCCTCAACATCATTGATGAGAAATTACAAAGCAATCAAGATGTTAAGACAGACACTGAGTTTGAAGTTTCCCTGAAACAGCACATCTGTGGATTTGCAGCCAGAGAGTTTCAGAAAATGCACGAAGATTTCGTCCAAGAAAATGATCCCTACAGATGTCTGATTAAATACAAGGAAAGGTTTCGTGATGATTTCATTGATGTGTTCCATGAAAGAGACCAGTGTCAGAAGAAGGCAGAAGAATTCACCAACCAGTGCTTGAAGCCTGCTGTTGAAGACTTTATCAGTTGGTTCCTGGGACCTGATATCATTGGTGAAATGCTGACATGTGAGCAGTTCAGCAATCGAATGTCCTTCCAGTATTCAGTTTTACTGGATTTACTTTCAAAGGATGATTTTGAAAATTATGTGAGCTATATTGACTCATATGAGAAGTATATAAAGTCATGGATTCTCAACAAAATAGTGGAGCACTTCTCAACTGGGTCAGTATCTGAGTTTGAGGACAGGCATCTTCAGTCATGTATCAGAAGCATAAATGATGCCATCAACAAGGCCAAAAGAGGAGAGACTGATGATATGAAGACATTTGTCGAAGATATTTGTAAAGAACTTGGTGATAAACTGGTCATTTCCCAGGATGCTCTTGGAGCTTTCATGATGCTGAACAATGCTGACAAGAAACAGTTTGCTGACTGGCTCACAGTGTCTGTGAATGAGATGGAACAAGATCTGAGAAAAGAATTTAAAAATGTAAGCTTTGAAATGAAACTACAGCATCTCCATGTGCAGCCCCAGAATGAGCTTTTCAACAGACTGGTTGGTTGTGGCAAACAGTGTCCATTCTGCAAAACTCCCTGTGATGCAGGAAGAGTAGCCCATTTTGAGCACTTTGCTGCACTGCATCGACCTCAGGGTCTTGGAGGATTTAGTTGGCCAAATACACAAAAACTGATCACTGACATATGCTCTTCTCTTGTGATCAGTGACCAACAGTTTCGTTGGCGTGATACAAACCATAAATATCACCCTTATAAGAGACACAGGGAAATTTACCCAGACTGGATAATCCGTCCAGATGTGAGCCTTGAGGCATCAGACTACTGGAAATATGTGATAGCAAAGTACAACATGGACTTTGCCAAACAGTATAAAACAGAACCTGCTGATATTCCTGCTACTTGGAAAAATATCACAAAACAGCAGGCAGGAAAATGTCTCCAAGAGTCATTTGACATAAAGTAACAACTGGCATTCTGTGTGCATCTTTCATTTTGTTTTTGTTTTGTTTTTTTCATTTAAAAAAACAAAACAAATTTAAGGCTTTATAATAAAACCTGAGAAAAATATATACATTCAGTCACTAATGATCTTTTGAATTATTAAATATGTGTGTCATGTGAGCATGACACACATAACACATGACTCAAATGTTATGGAAACTCAGTACAGTAGTTTTTCTGTGAGGAATCTGGTGTCAAATACAGTGGGGCAAAAAAGTATTTAGTCAGCCACCGATTGTGCAAGTTCCCCCACTTAAAATGATGACAGAGGTCAGTAATTTGCACCAGAGGTACACTTCAACTGTGAGAGACAGAATGTGAAAAAAAAATCCATGAATTCACATGGTAGGATTTGTAAAGAATTTATTCGTAAATTAGGGTGGAAAATAAGTATTTGGTCACCTCAAACATGGAAAATCTCTGGCTCTCACAGACCTGTAACGTCTTCTGTAAGAAGCTTTTCTGTCCCCCACTCGTTACCTGTATGAATGGCACCTGTTTGAACTCATCATCTGTATAAAAGACACCTGTCCACAGCCTCAAACAGTCAGACTCCAAACTCCGCCATGGCCAAGACCAAAGAGCTTTCGAAGGACACCAGGAAAAGTATTGTAGACCTGCACCAGACTGGGAAGAGTGAATCTACAATAGGCAAGCAGCTTGGTGTGAAAAAATCAACTGTGGGAGCAATCATCAGAAAATGGAAGACATACAAGACCACTGATAATCTCCCTCGATCTGGGGCTCCACGCAAGATCTCATCCCGTGGGGTCAAAATGATCATGAGAACGGTGAGCAAAGATGCCAGAACCACACGGGGGGACCTGGTGAATGACCTGCAGAGAGCTGGTACCAAAGTAACAAAGGTCACCATCAGTAACACACTACAACGGCAGGGAATCAAATCCCGCAGTGCCAGACGTGTTCCGCTGCTGAAGCCAGTGCATGTCCAGGCCCGTCTGAAGTTTGCCAGAGAGCACATGGATGATACAGCAGAGGATTGGGAGAATGTCATGTGGTCAGATGAAACCAAAGTAGAACTGTTTGGTATAAACTCAACTCGTCGTGTTTGGAGGAAGAAGAATACTGAGTTGCATCCCAAGAACACCATACCTACTGTGAAGCATGGGGGTGGAAACATCATGCTATGGGGCTGTTTTTCTGTCAAGGGGACAGGACGACTGATCCGTGTTAAGGACAGAATGAATGGGGCCATGTATCGTGAGATTTTGAGCCAAAACCTCCTTCCATCAGTGAGAACTTTGAAGATGAAACGAGGCTGGGTCTTCCAACATGACAATGATCCAAAACACACCGCCCGGGCAACAAAGGAGTGGCTCCGTAAGAAGCATTTGAAAGTCCTGGAGTGGCCTAGCCAGTCTCCAGACCTCAACCCCATAGAAAATCTGTGGCGGGAGTTGAAAGTCCGTGTTGCTCGGCGACAGCCCCAAAACATCACTGCTCTCGAGAAGATCTGCATGGAGGAATGGGCCAAAATACCAGCTACTGTGTGTGCAAACCTGGTAAAGACCTATAGTAAACGTTTGACCTCTGCTATTGCCAACAAAGGTTATGTTACAAAGTATTGAGTTGTATTTTTGTTATTGACCAAATACTTATTTTCCACCCTGATTTACGAATAAATTCTTTACAAATCCTACCATGTGGATTCATGGATTTTTCTTTCACATTCTGTCTCTCACAGTTGAAGTGTACCTCTGGTGCAAATTACTGACCTCTGTCATCATTTTAGGTGGGGGAACTTGCACAATTGGTGGCTGACTAAATACTTTTTTGCCCCACTGTATTTACACATTCAAGATCATTTGAGTATGTGATTTTGTTGCTCTATATGTGAATTTGCCTTTCTTTTACTTACATACCTAATGTCACATAATTACATTTTTACCATAAGAAGGCTTTTGAAAAATGTGTAAGGTGATGATTAGGTGGAGAAGAAGCTGCCTCCTGTTTCTGGTGCAGCACACAGAGATGATTACTAGACACAAACTCAGATCAGTGGATCAAAGACTCTCAGTTCTTCTTAAGTTTTTACTCTTACAGATCATTGTCAAATGAATTGAAGTCAGCTGCCACTTATCCAGACTCAATTTCACAGTAGTGCTTCTCCTTCATTGTTGATTATTATTCAACAGACCATAAAAATCTGTAACTGTATCTGTAATCTGTAACACACACACACACACACGCATGTATGTATGTATGTGTGTGTGATCTTTCATTGTTATATAGAGCACGATGACAAATAACAATTAGACCTATTCTACTGACAAACTTAAGGTATGTATTTTTGTGTGTGTAAAAGAGAGACAGAGGGGGAAAAGCGTTTTCACATGTGTGGTGGCAGAGGGGTAATGCCTCATATTATTTTGGGGAAATTAAGAGAAATAAAGCCCTTGTACCATTTGTTTTTTGGGATTTTTTTGTAGTAGTTACTGCAGCCATGTGAATGCATGTGAATTATTAAGTCAAAGAAATCTGCATGATTGTGGTAATGAGCCTTTCAAATATACAGCTAAAGGATTGTACAACCAATTAAAACGCAAAGTCAGCAAGCTGTTCAACATTGAAGATCACATAATGACTGTTGCAAAAACTGGCTGACAGCGTCATAGATGGTAAATGGTAAAATGGTAAATGGCCTGTATTTATATAGCGCTTTACTAGTCCCTAAGGACCCCAAAGCGCTTTACATATCCAGTCATCCACCCATTCACGCACACATTCACACACTGGTGATGGTAAGCTACATTGTAGCCACAGCCACCCTGGGGCGCACTGACAGAGGCGAGGCTGCCGGACACTGGCGCCACCGGGCCCTCTGACCACCACCAGTAGGCAACGGGTGAAGTGTCTTGCCCAAGGACACAACGACCGAGACTGTCCGAGCCGGTGCTCGAACCGGCAACCTTCCGATTACAAGGCGAACTCCCAACTCTTGAGCCACGATCGTCGATAGATCGTGGCCACGATAGATGCCTGCACTCAGTTCGTGAGAGAAAAGCTGAAAAAAAAAAAGCGGAAAAGAGAGTCTAACAGGCTTAGTTGTGAGCCGAATGTTAGTATTTAGCTGTACACTGTGTTCACCGCCTCCAGATAAATAAAGTTCTTCTGGTGCAAACTTATGACGGCTCTCTCCATCTCTTCACTACCATAAGTTTACCCAGACCAGAAAGCTAGTTACCAGCTATGAGCCAAAGGAGCGAAATAAAGTCTTTTAAACTTGAAGTAGACTAAGAAAAACCAGCCCTTGTGATTCCAGTTACAGGTGAAACAGGGAAACCACCACTATCCTTGTTTGCCACACAAATAACAACCCCAGAATAAACAGGCCCAATGTTTGAAATAACAAAAAAGTGTCCTTTTTACTCACCGCAACCGGCTGTGGAGCGATGCGATGGCAGCACAGCCACCGCTTCCTCCCCGGACATGGCCGGGTAACACCACATCCGGTGGCCCGGGCCGGAAAACCTCTGGCTAGCCGGGCAGAATATCCTCCGCTGGGCTGGGCAGGTAAGCGGTAGCAGCTGGGGCTGAAGATGAAGTGTGTTTAGGAGGAAATCCTGTGCGAGTAGGGAAAGAGAATCCAGTAGCAGGGGAGACCAGAAACCAGTCGCTGTAGCTGGCTCACTGTAGCCGGCTTGCTACAGCACAATGAAACTCCCTCCCCTCATGATTTAGCCACAGGTTGGCCTACCTTTCAACAGAATCAATAAAGTCCTCTTGGAGCTCCTCGGACAGGGCGAATGCTGCTGGTTCCATTATTGTAGTCAGTCCGTATTGTCACGGTTTGCGAGTCAAGCTGTGTGGAGATGAGAGAAGGACCCAGAATGCAGGAACTGGCTGAGATGTGAGTGAGCTTTATTTACAAGGTGAGGATAACAAACAAAACGGAGGATGGCGAGGACAGAACCAAGAAATAACCTGAATTGGGACAAAACAAAGCAAAACAAACCTGAAAACATACTATGCAGGGAGTTTAAAAATGTAACAATGAGGATCAGTAGGAAAACATTGAGAGTGTTATGGCCAACTGTGACTAGTCCAACAAAGGGTTAATTCAACTTGGCACTCCTTAAGTATGCGCATAGGACCCCTTCGGGGCATGCAGCTGCATTTAACTGTGCTCCTTCACGGCATGACTATAAAGCAAACATGTACAGCCCTGTCAATGAAACATGTTATGGTAAGCTGACAGAGAGGGGGCCAGTGGAAAGGATAAAAGTAGCTCTGTCTAGATGTTGATATAGTTTTTGATATTGATTAGATATTGATACTTTTTTCCTAAATGACACAAAAAAGGAGACAAATATTATTTTTTTTATAAAGTTCATTTACTATAAATTATCAGTGAGTTGTTTAACTATGTTGCTGTTTGTCTGTAATTTTGGTAGCACCATTGTGCCCATATACAGGGTCGGCCATTTATATGGATACAACGTAATAAAATGGGAATGGTTGGTGATATTAAAGTCCTGTTTGTAGCACATTAGTATATGTGAGGGGGCAAACTCCTCAAGATGGGTGGTGACCATGGTGGCCATTTAGAAGTCGGCCATCTTGGATACAACTTTTGTTTTTTCAATAGGAAGAGGGCCATGTGACACATCAGACTTATTGGTAATGTCACAAGAAAAACAATGGTGTGCTTGGTTTCAATGTAACTTTATTCTTTCATGAGTTATTTACAAGTTTCTCTTTGTTCACAGCCATTGACATGTCGAAGAGGTTAACATGTGAGGAGTGGATCGAAATTGTGTTGATATCTGGTGAACGCAGTAACCGGGTCATTGCAGCAGATTTCAATGCAAGACACCCTACGAGACCACCCATCTCCCATGCTACAGTTAGCAAACTGCTTGCTAAGTATCGTGATATTAGCTACTCGCAAATGGCACCCTTACAAACTCCAGCTACTGCAGCATCTCAAAAAGGATGACCCGGATCGGCGCACAGAATTTGTAGAATGGGCAAAACAAAAATTGGAACAGGACCCTCAGTTCACGCAGAAGATTTTGTTCAGTGATGAGGCAAACTTTTATGTGAATGGTGAAGTTAACAAACAAAACCACCGCTATTGGTCTGACACTAACCCACATTGGATGGATCCCTCCAAGACTGTTGGAACAACAAAAGTGATGGTTTGGTGTGGTAAGTAAGTAAGTAAGTAAGTAAACTTTATTTATTAAGCATGTAGAATATATATATACTGGAAGTGCTGGGTATACAAGTCTGGCCTAAGTCTTCGGTCAGAAAGACTGCAGCAGTCCAGGAGTTTAGTTCACCGTCTTTAATGAAGCTTCACAGAAGATATGCACTTATAATTGTGGCAGGTGCAGTATCGGTGACTATAAGCATGGTTGTCTGGAAACAGAAACAGGTAACACTATAATTAGCAGGCTCAAAGACAACCAAGCAACAATCAGAACACATCATCTACTCAGACACAGCAATATTTTACAATGTCCACAAGGGGTCGCCGTAAGACCAGAAGTTGGCTAAATAGCACATATCTTCCCAGTTGCTAGTACTAAGGCAAGCATGTGGCAAGCTAACAACAGCTAAACTAAACAATAAACAACAGAAAAATCCTTTAACCGCGGGATATAATCATTGGGGGAGATTCTGGCCACTGGTATTAACTTAGTGCTAGTTAATTAAATAATTAAATAAACCTACTAACGTGGTAGCAGTGTACTGAGGCATAACTTTAGCTTAAACATACACAAACAACTATAACTATTATCATACCAGTTAACCTGTCAAAGGCAATAACACTTACAGTCTCATTAACGCACACGGAATCACACAAACTGCGATACAACTGCCATGCTCTGCTGCTGCTTTTCGTCCCTCACTCTCCCTCTGCGTGATGCGCACATGATCACTGGTGCGCTCATTTGGGTGCGCTTGGTTCTTGCCTCTAGACATCCTGAGGCCGAGTCAGCAGGGAATTTGCACAGCCGCCCCCAAATTCACTAAGGGAATTTGCAGAACACAAATGTCCCTGCTGGATAATATATATACATATATATATATACACCCCTTCAGTTCTCTGGCATTTTTGGAAGAGTAATGAGTTTAGTCACGGGGCGAATGTATTTAACTCCTTTGATGTCAACCAGCCACAGGGCTCTTGGGAGCTGTGGGTCAATCACCATGACCACTTGATCTACTGTGAGATCTGGGGTACTGATGCACCACTTGTGACGAAGCTGAAGGTTAGGTAGGTAATTGCGAGTAAACTGAACCCAGAAATGGTCGGCAAGCACTTGGCTGTGTCTCCAGCGGCGGTGTCCCAGTAGGTCACTCTTGCTGTACACTGCTTGTGGTAGGGATGCATCTCTCCGCCCCATAAGCAGAAGGTTAGGAGTAATGGGATCTGGGTCCGCAATGTCTGATGTTGCATAACCAAGGGGTTTCGAGTTAAGAATACCCTCCACTTCTACGAGCATAGTCATCAGCACTTCTTCTGGGACAGCTTGGTCTTTCAGGACAACACGCAGGGAAGCTTTGACCGACTTGATTTCCCTCTCCCAGGTGCCTCCAAAATGTGGAGCAAGTGGTGGATTGAATTTGAAATCAATACTCTGTTCAGCAAGCTGTTGCTTCAAAACTGGTTCCATGGCAGCAAAATCTTCTCTGAGCTCCCTCTCTCCTCCTCTGAAGTTGGTGCCACGATCACAGAGAATCTCAAAGGGTTTTCCCCTCCTTGCCACAAAGCGCCGAAGAGCAAGCAAGAATGAACCTGTGTTCATGCTGCACAAAAGGTCTAGATGTACGCATCTGGTGGTCAGACATTTAAAGATAATACCCCACCTTTTCTCATGCCTCCGTCCTATTTTTATGGTGTAAGGACCAAAGCAGTCGACTCCAGTGGACCAGTATGGTGGTTTAGTGATGCGTAATCGTGCAGCTGGTAGGTCGGCCATCTGGGGAGTGACTGGTTTGCTGCGCCATTTACAACATTCCACACAGCTGCGTTGATGCCTCTTGATGATCTGTCGGCCGCGAAGTATCCAGTAGGTCCTCCTCATCTCTGCAAATATACGGTCAGGACCTGCATGTAACAGACGGTTATCATAGTCCTGCACTAACAGCGTTGTGACAGGGTGGTCTGGTGCAAGAACTATAGGATGGATGGTGTCCTCTTTCAGATTTTCAGCCCTCCGGAGCCGACCTCCAACTCTGATCAACCCTACAGTATGGTCTAATTCAGGTGAAAGCGACAGTAAGCGACTGTTAGGGCTGATAGGTTTACCTGACTGCAATGCAGCCAACTCTGCTGGGAAACTCTCACTTTGTGACCTTTTCAGTAGGGCAATTTCTGCCTCCCTTTGACTGGAGGCAGTCATGGGTAGAGCGGCCGCCCCGTGGAGGGCGTGATATGTGGCATGTACCAGCTCAGTCCAGGATTTGAACTGGGTCAGATCAGGTATCAGCGGGCTGCTTGTGGAAATGTTGCCGCAGAAGGTGGTGTCGCGGATCTCTTCCTCCTGCACCGAGCTCACTATGGGGTGCGTAGGCCAGCTAGCGTGAGGCTGATGGAGGAATGCTGGGCCATCTGTCCAGCGGTTTGGCTTAATTAAATCCTTTAAGGATTTCCCACGTGTGATGTCATCAGCAGGGTTCTCTTCAGAGGGAACATATCTCCAGCTCTCAGCTCCAACAAGCTCTTGAATCTCTGCTATTCGGGTTCCCACAAACACTTTATACTGCTGGGATTCAGACTGGATCCAGTGGAGGACAGTGGTCGAATCGGTCCACAGAGTAGTTGTCTGTAATGGCAGGGTTAGCTCGGTCTGCAGAACTGTGGCTAACTGTGCTCCTGCTAGGGCAGCACAAAGTTCCAGGCGAGGTATTGAAAGCTGCCTTTTGGGTGCCACGCGAGATCGGGCCATCACAAATGCCACTTTAACTTCATTGCTGTCAGCCTCTACTCTCAGGTATGCAACCGCACCATAGGCTCTCTCTGAGGCATCACAGAAGATGTGTAGGTTCACAGGGCTCCCAGCCGAGATACCAGGAGTGTAACACCTTGGCAAGCTGAGGTTTGGCAGGTATGGCAGCTCACTTTCCCATGCTAACCACACGGACAGGAGCTCGTCAGCAATCGGCTCATCCCAACCCCTCTCCTTCTTCCAGAGTGCCTGAACTAGAACCTTGGCTCGTGTTGTAAAGGGTATGATATAACCTAATGGGTCATATTGGCTTGCCAGTACTCTGTAAACATATCTCAGGGTTGGTGCAGTACGTGGAATGGCACGGTGCTTGTATCCCAATGTGTCAGAGCTGCAGCGCCACAGCAGACCAAGGGAAGACTCTTCTGGATCAGTCTTGCTAGTGGTTAGCCATAACTCACACTCAGTTGATTTGGCTTCAGTTGGTAGGTGAGAGATAACCTCAGGTGCGTTGCTAGCCCACTGCCTTATCTCAAATCCTCCACTGGCAAGGAGGGCTCTCATCTTGTCTATCAGGTATTTTGCCTGCGTCTGAGACTGTAGAGACTGTAAGCAGTTATCCACATAGAATGCATGGAGCACAGAGTGCAGTACTTCTCCATTGTCTTTGCTGTGATCCTTTACATGGCGCTGCAGGGCATATGTAGCACAGCATGGGCTACATGTGGTCCCGAAAGGAAGGACACGCCACTCGTACACGTCTGGGCTGCGCTCCCTCTCCCCATCTCGCCACAAGAAGCGTAGAAGTGGCTGGTCCTCAGGCAGAAGACGCACTTGATGGAACATGCCACGAATATCCCCACTGATAGCTACAGCATACTCTCTAAATCTCAACAGCACGCCAAGCAGTGTTGACCCAAGAACCGGGCCTGGAAGCAGGTTCTTGTTAAGTGAAGCTTGCCTGTAGTTAAAGGAGCAGTTGAAGACGATTCTGGGCTTGTTGTTGTGGTACACCATGTGGTGCGGGATAAACCATGATTCCGCAGAGCTGCTCACCTCATTCATGCTGATCTTTACTACATAACCAGCTTTCTCCAACTTGTGGATTTCCTCATTGTAGACAGCAGCTTGATCTGGACTGTTACACAAACGTCGCTCTGTCGCTCTGAGGAGTGCCATCACAGCTGTGGGAGGTGCCCGAAGAACAGGTGCATTCTTTCTTCGCAGCAGTGGAGTAGCATAGCGAGCCACTCCATCGACGGTGACCCGGACAGTCCCTTGCTCCAGTCGTTCTATGGCTGCTTTATCTTCGCCTGATCGCGTCACCTCCTTGTTGGTGTGGAAGGGTAGGGTGTCCAGCTGCCAGAGTCTCTGGACGTGTTGATGCAGCTCATCTGAGGAGGAGAGAGTGGACAAATGCAGACAGCTTCTCTCATCTGTTGATTGCTGCAAAAAGCTTGCTGGTCCCTGAATCGCCCACCCCAGCATTGTGCACACAGCCACTGGGCCACCAACTGGACCGGTACGCACAGGCTGGGTAGGTATTATCAGGTGAGGGTTATCAGAACCGATAAGTAGCAGGGGCTGGACTTTGTCAAAAGACTGCAGGGATAAGCCTCTCAAGTGTTTGTATCGTTGTGTCAGGAGGTCAGCGGCACGTGATTGCTCTGCCAGAGTTACTTCGGCGGCTGTAAAAGCCTGGTGAATGTCGTATTTCACTCCCTGGTTTGTCATACCTGACACCTGAAAGGATACAGTGGCTCCCTTCAGCTGTACGATTTCTTGTCGAATCGTCCTGAGGGACAGAATCTCTTCTGTTCCAACAAGGCCAAGGTGATGGATGGCAGCAGGTAGTATGATTGTTCTTTCAGAGCCATCATCCAGGACAGCATATGTGTCCAGTGTTTTCTCCCCATTATGCAACCGCACAGGGACAACCTTTAGCATTACTCGCCCAGAATGGCTGACTTGGTCCAAGAAAACCATGTTAGAGGACGTATTCACGGTCAGGATGCTCTCAGCAGTAGCAACTTCATGTAGTATGTGCAGATGTTGTTCTCCACATGTTGCACAGGGCTTCTTCAGAGTGCAGTTTACTGGGGAATGTCCTCTCCCACATTTCCAACATCGTTTTTTCTCTTTTATCCAGGTAGCTCTGGCAGTACAGGTTAGCGTGGCAAAGTCAGCACAGGCATTGAGGTAGTGCTCCTGGTTATTACAATAAGTACAGAAGGGCTTGAAACGGTCCCTCTTCTTCAGGTGTGGTACAGTGGCAGGGCTCGGAGAAGGATTAGCGGGCTTCGATCCCTGCTGAACCCCAAGCAGAATAGTAGCAGGTTTGACCCTCTGTTGTCTCCCTGCTTTCCGGTCCTTGAACTCAGTATGTGCTGGTATAGCTGGGAAGGGGCTTGTGATTTGGCGAGACACCTGCAATGTCTGGGCCTTCCTTTCCAGCCACTCCGCTAGATCAGGGAGAGTGTATGTACGATCACTGCCACTTTGGATAATTCCTCGATTAAAGCAATGTTCAGCAAATGCATCTCGATAGTTAGTGGGGAGTTTGGTGAGTAGGGTGTCCACATGAGACCCACACTTCAACTCTGACGATGAGGGGCCCTCCATGGTGCTGAGCATTCCCACCAGAGTTCCAACTGCGGTAGCAAAGTCCTCAAATGCTTGATAATCTCCAGCCCTGACTGGTGGGGAATTCAGAATGGCCTTCAGTTCCCCCTGCACTAGCTGCCTTGGCTGTCCGTACCTCTGCGTGAGCGCTTGCATGGCACTTGTGTATGGGGTCTGACTGTTGACATACCTCTTTGCCACTTGAAGTGCCGAGGGGAATGTGAGATGGTCAAGCAGGATCTGATACTTATAGTCTTCACTTAAATGCTTGTGCAGACCAAGTAAGCTGTCTAGACCCTTTTTGAGCATAAGAAAATCACTCTCTCTCCCTGAGCTGAATACAGTCAGTTTGGGTTTAGGAATGCCAAATGATGAAGCAATCGCCATCTCCATCATACTCGGCTGATGTGAACTATCTACTGGGTGAGGTGTTGGATAATAGTGCTGACCACGGGGTCTTCTAGCATGATGCACAGGTGGATATGGCAGTGGAGCGGACTGCCAGGCCCTGGGGAGTGCATCATACTGCTGCTCTGGCGGGACATGCTCAGGCTGTAACGGTGTGGTAGAGGGCACTGGCGGGGGCACATGTGGTTCTGGCTGCGGTGTGATAGGGACACTGGCTGAGGCATCATTAGAGAAGCAGGAGGTAGTGAGAAGGGCAATGCAGGCTGTGTTAAGCCACGGCGGCGAGCAGGCTGAAGGAGCCGTGGATGCGGGGGCTGGTACCGACATCGCTTCTGAAGCAGGTTTTGGGTTTGATGCAGCAGTGTCAACCTGCACTTGAGGAGCAGGGGCTTGTGTTGGAGCGTGCAGAACCTCGTGCTGGATGTTAGGTGCAGCTCTTGGACTGGGGGGGCCGAACAGGGTAACCCAGTTCTAAATGGGGGATGCTACTGTAATGTGGCTGAAATGCTGCATAGCGGTATGAAGGGTGAGGCAGATGTGCACTCTGTGGATACGAAGTCAATCTGACCCTGTCCATTTCCACTTCAAGTTCTTTCATCTGCTGGCTTATCGTTTGCCAACGTGCTTCCAGCCCCTGCCATCTTTCCCCTGCACTTGCCGTACCATAATGACCAGCTGCAGGGTAGTTAGGGGAACTCCCAGGGCTGAGTGGTGCTGCGTAAGTTGATGTCAGTGGTGATGCTGGTCTTACTGTGGTACTATAAAGACGGTGGGCTGGGTAGGTGAGTTCAAAGTCCTCCAGATGTCCGGGAATGCGTCGCACCCTGCTGGGACGGGGACTCAGTGCAGGCTGGTTGTCGTTGAACTCTCTGGGTGTAGCCATAGCGCAGCTTGTATACTCCGGCTCGAAGGACCACTTGTAGAATATATATATACTGGAAGTGCTGGGTATACAAGTCTGGCCTAAGTCTTCGGTCAGAAAGACTGCAGCAGTCCAGGAGTTTAGTTCACCGTCTTTAATGAAGCTTCACAGAAGATATGCACTTATAATTGGGGCAGGTGCAGTATCGGTGACTATAAGCATGGTTGTCTGGAAACAGAAACAGGTAACACTATAATTAGCAGGCTCAAAGACAACCAAGCAACAATCAGAACACATCATCTACTCAGACACAGCAATATTTTACAATGTCCACAAGGGGTCGCCGTAAGACCAGAAGTTGGCTAAATAGCACATATCTTCCCAGTTGCTAGTACTAAGGCAAGCATGTGGCAAGCTAACAACAGCTAAACTAAACAATAAACAACAGAAAAATCCTTTAACCGCGGGATATAATCATTGGGGGAGATTCTGGCCACTGGTATTAACTTAGTGCTTATTAATTAAATAATTAAATAAACCTACTAACGTGGTAGCAGTGTACTGAGGCATAACTTTAGCTTAAACATACACAAACAACTATAACTATTATCATACCAGTTAACCTGTCAAAGGCAATAACACTTACAGTCTCATTAACGCACACGGAATCACACAAACTGCGATACAACTGCCATGCTCTGCTGCTGCTTTTCGTCCCTCACTCTCCCTCTGCGTGATGCGCACATGATCACTGGTGCGCTCATTTGGGTGCGCTTGGTTCTTGCCTCTAGACATCCTGAGGCCGAGTCAGCAGGGAATTTGCACAAGTACTACTAATCCAAAATACTCAAAGCTTCATAGAACTGACAACTAACAGTGTCTCGAAAATAATTTAATAAATAAACAAATAATATGGATGCATGACTTTTAACTTGTCTATTTTTTAGGCTGAACACTGCTGCTAATGTCACTTAGGTAAATGGTTTCAGGCTCTCCCCTCCTGAGTTTGACAAACGTTCAGGATCAGAAAATGTGTGACTCACAGGTGCTGTAGCGTATGGCCACAGCTTCACTCTGAGCTCCATCTCCATAGAGTGCAGACAGTGATATCTCATACTCCTTAAGACACAGGACAACAGTTTATTGAGATATTGTATTTTTTTTACTTCATAATATGTACTCCAACAATCCAATAGTTCTTCCCCACCTGTCTCAGGTCGCCTCCACTTAGTGAGGTAAGAAACATCATCATCAGCTGCAGCTTCCCAGCGCACTGTCATGTCCCTGTCTGAGTAATTAGTTACCCTAAGGTCAGAAGGAGGAGGCACCTTCACTAGAAGATTCGTGCAAATTTGATATATTTGACTTCTCTGTTTTTTTTTCTCTCTGAATTATTTTTGAAAAGGAAAAATAATAATTTGAATGTGAGGCAAAACATGTATGGTGCTCGGTAAAGATGACACACCGACCCACTTCTTTTTTTGTTTTGTTTTTTGTTTGAGAAAGTTTGTTTTCATATTAAAGCAGTGTCAGTGACGTCATTCTACCCGACTACCACAGGTAAAGAAAAGCCTGAATCTATAGATCTTTTTCTTTTCTTTTTGTCTAAAACACAAGAGATAAAAAAGGCAAAAAAGCCAGGGAAACATAGGAAATAATGTTTTGTCAGGCAATGACTTGTTGGCAGAAGAAGAGTGGTCCTTGGTAGCCATGACAACAAGGAGGTGTGTTTGTTGCTGGCAGGTAAAAGAAAAAAACCAAAGCAAAGAAAAAAAAGTCAGGGGAAGCCCAGGCTACGAGGGGTCATCCCTTGGAATTTTCAGTCCAAGATCACCCGCCTGGACCTCCCCCTAGCAGGTGAACATACAGAGGCAGGTGAGCCGAGGGCTCGAACCCGGGCCTGTATGTTACTAACCTGCTAGCCTGCCACATGTTGCCACATGACGGGCGAAGAGAATGGGGCAAATTGTTCTATTTAAAGAGCACTACGCGCACATCGTGCATCAGCCTTTTCCATTAGCTGGAGACCACACATTTTTACACTCAAAAATAGCGGCGGGGCCTCAGTCTGTCTGTGGGGCATCGGGTATACCGGGCATTTGCCCGGTGGGCCGATGCTAATTTTGCCTTTTAAATGGCCCAATGTTTTGTTGTTGTCTTTTTTTCCTAACTGTGTAAACAGTGAAAGGTGGCGGATTGGACAGATGCTGGCAGACGTGTAAAAATAACTCAGTTGTTTGGTAGTGGCTATGGTGGAGCTTTCACACATTCAGTAAAATTAGCAAGTGGTGGAGGCCAGCAGGTGGATGGGGGAAAGGACTGGAGGTGGAGAGACCCAAGGCGGCCGCCAGTCCGACTGTCAGGTGAAATGAGCTTCAGGTAAGAAGTTATGACCTGCAGTCTATCTGGGTCAAACCAAGTTTAGGTGGAGTTTATTTTCCTTGTGCTAACTTTTTACAGTCAGTTACAATAACTCGTACTGTGTACTAGCTAGCATGATGGAGTTTCTGTACAGTTGGGTGGGTGCTATGATGTTACTGGTGAACTTTATTTTATTCACATGGTTAGTTAGTAGAGTTGCCAACCGTGCCATAAAAAACGGAATCCTCTGGTATTCAGAGTTAATATTATGCGTTTTGTATTGAGCTGAAAATAAAAGCGATTTGTCCCGTACTTCAGCTACAATAAAAAAAGACACAAAGCTGGAGTTATTCTGTGTCTTTGCTGCACAGCTGCCTCTTCTTCTCTCACTCTCCCCCCTCCCTCTCCTGCTGCTACTTCAATCATGAAACTGATCAATGATCAGCTGATCGGCGTTTCTGCCACAAGTCCCGTCTCTCTTGCTTGTTTATCTCCCGCTTTGCGCCAGAAAGAGGAAACTAGCAGAGGTCGTGTTAAACAGCAGAAGCGCCTTTAAACTTGATAAGCTGTTGTTAGAATTGATTTAATTCGGTGCAGTTACTTTTTCATATAGGACCAAGTATGTTTGGATAGCTTTTTCCCCTTGAAAACTGCCGTTTAATATGAGACATTCTTGTCTCATATTAAAATTTATTGATCTGAAAAGTGTAAGTGTGACAAATATGGAATAAGATACGAAATCAGAAAGGAGGCAAATATTTTTTCACAGCGCTATAGTCTGTAAATGATCTTTTGGCTATAGTAGATCTTTGACTTGTTCCTTTTTTAATTGCTTGTTTAAAATAGTTTTCTCTAGGTTAAGGCGTACGGTCCAGGCCTACAGAGCAGTGGTCTGGCTGTTGGAAAACCCAGTGAACTCACAGTTGATGCCAAGCAAGGAGGAAAAGCTCTGAAAATTATAGCCCAGGTATATCTGGCTTTGTATATGATCACAAATAAGTTAAATATATTGTATGTACCGTATTTTTCGGACTATGAGTCGCACTTAAAATCCTTTAATTATCTCAAAAATCGACAGTGCGCCTTATGTATGAATTCTGGTTGTGCTTACTGACCTTGAACCGATTTTATGTAATACATGGCGCTTAAAAATCTGTCAAAAAATGTTTTAGTACGACTTTGGTAAGCTACGAAGTCGCACCGCTTGATGGATTGTCGGAGCATTACGGCTACGTAGTCAGGAGCCTGGCGGAGTGATACGTACTGTGCTGCAACATAATATTACTGTATTGTGTGTGGATAATGACCCCAAAATGCCACCTGTTAAGAGACATGCTGACGAAGCGGATTTCAAACTCAAGGCTGTCAGTCACGCAGTAGAACATGAGAATAGAGCAGCTGCGAGAGATTTCAACATGAATGAATCAATGGTACGGAAGTGGAGGAAGCAAGAAGAAAGAGTTGAGTAAAGTTTGACTTATCTGGCTGTTTTGTTTCGCTTAATGCGTTTTATAGTCCAGTGCGCCTCATGTATGAAACCAGACCTGTTCATCGACAGTGCGCCTTATAAACTGGTGCGCCTTATGGTCCGAAAAATACGGTGTGTTAAATCTGATTGAACTATAATCCCTTGTCTTCTGCACAGGATGGTGAAGTCAATTCTGTGGATGTCCAGGTTAAGGATAATAGCAACAGCACATACACCTGCACCTGCACCCCACGTAAGCCTGTGAAGCACACTGTGATGGTCTCCTGGGGAGACGCTAACATCCCTGAGAGTCCATTCAGGGTGAGTATGCACTCACACACACTCTCACTTTCACTCTGGCATGCAAGGTTTGCCTTTTCTTCTCACTGTAAAGTCTCTTGAGTTTTGGTGTTTGTGCCCACAGATGAATGTCGGAGCAGGCTGTCATCCAAACAAGGTGAAGGTCTCTGACCTTGGAGTGGCAAAGACGGGCCTGAAAGCCTTCCAGCCAACATACTTCACTGAAGGCGGGCTCTGCTGCAGATATTCCACTGGACATAGGAGAGCGTGACCTCAGCCAGCTGACAGCCCCTCTTACAACACCCTCAGGCCCAGAGGAGCCCTGCCTGCTGAAGATGCTGCGTAACGCTCACATTGGTGAGTGTCCATCTGATAAGTGAGAAGTTTGCTAAACAATGAGACTCATCAGAATCCAAATACTTTATTAACCCCTAAGTAAAAGACAGAGGGGGAAAGTAATAAAAGTTAAAGCGTGGAGAAAGAAGCAGGAGCAACTGAAACGGGCTGCATGCACACACGAGAATAAGCGTTGTTAACATCTGTTTTGTCTGTCTTAGGAATCTCGTTTGTTCCCAGGAGATTGGTGAGCACCTTGTTAACATCAAGAAGAACGGCCGTCATGTTCCCAGCAGCCCAATTGCTGTTATGATCGAGCAGTCAGGGATTGGTGACGTGTGCGTGTGAGTGGACCGTGGCTGACCAAAGCCAGGACTTTTCAGCCTTGAGAGTTCATCATTGATGTAGGTATATGCTCAGTGAAAGCATAGATACTGTGATATTTTTCTTTTTAAACATTCAAATAGAATATTTGTCAGTCTCATCTTGTTATATTAGGCTTCATCTGCTTGAGCCTTTCCACTGAAGGACCCAGTTAAGTGGGCATTAACACTGAGGACCAGGAGGATGGCTGGTGACACGATGTGTTGCTCTTTGAGGTCTTTTAGCCTGTTTCACTTTGTCACACAGGTTCTATTTAACTGATTTCTTGATTCACAAGTCTGCAATTAATCAGGCCTGAGTGTGTTTAGTAACACTGAACTGAGGTTTCCAAAATTGGTTAATCACAGTTAACCCTTGATTTAACAAGAGGGGCAATTTGTTTTTACACAGGACCAGGGAGGTTTGGATAATCTTTCTCCCTAATCTATGAAATCATCATTTAAAAACTGCATTTTGTATTAACTTGTCTTATCTGTGTCTAATATTAAAATGAGTTTGATGATCGGAAACATGTAAGTGTGATAAATATGCAAAACACTAGGAAATCAGGAAGGGGGCAAACACCTTTTCACATCACTGTAGACGTGATTACAGAATACCTTTTACATCCTGGATTACAATAGGATATCCATCAACGGCAGATACTGGTCTCCATGACACACAGATACTGGAGTGGTCTGACCTGACCACACTCGCACTGCTTACCCACAAAGTGTGTAGAGAGACAGAAAAAAGCCAGAAAACAAACAAAGCCATGTAGGACATGTGATACTGGAGGACATGAGCACTGGGAGGTACCCAGCTGATCACCATGCTGACGGCAGTCTCATCAGAAACCGTGAGGCTGGTCGGGCCTCCACCAGACACTGCAGCAACATCATAGAAGAGATAAAGTACCACAGCTAACGACACTTAACATTCACTTTGTTCCTTTATAGGAGGAAAGTGCAAAGTGTTTTTTAGACAATAAATGTAAAGTATAACAGAGAATGTGATTTGATACTTTTACCCTCACTACATTTATTTCATAGCTCAGAGTTCTAGTTACTCAAAGATGAGAATTTAGATGTGAAATTTAAACTTTAAGTGACTAGTACTTTGGGAACGGCCATCAATTACACAATGAAGTTCATTTACATACAGGTTATTGTATTAGTAATGCTATATTATACATAGAGACAGAATATGACACGAAGGGCTACTGACCACAGAAAAGTAAAAGGTAACTGGGCCTATAGACTAACGGGAGAGAAACACGCTTTCTGTGATTCTATTTGTGTTTTTGTGCTAATCTTGGATATCTTAGGTTGTCTCATTACTGTCATATATGTCCTATCATTAAAACACTGGCTTCTAACAACTAACAGTGTCTCGAAAATAATTTAATAAATAAACAAATAATATAATAAAAAAAATAAAAAAGGATGCATGACTCAAATGCGTGACTTTTAACTTGTCTATTTTTTAGGCTGAACACTGCTGCTAATGTGACTTAGGTAAATGGTTTCAGGCTCTCCCCTCCTGAGTTTGACAAACGTTCAGGATCAGAAAATGTGTGACTCACAGGTGCTGTAGCGTATGGCCACAGCTTCACTCTGAGCTCCATCTCCATAGAGTGCAGACAGTGATATCTCATACTCCTTAAGACACAGGACAACAGTTTATTGAGATATTGTATTTTTTTTACTTCATAATATGTACTCCAACAATCCAATAGTTCTTCCCCACCTGTCTCAGGTCGCCTCCACTTAGTGAGGTAAGAAACATCATCATCAGCTGCAGCTTCCCAGCGCACTGTCATGTCCCTGTCTGAGTAATTAGTTACCCTAAGGTCAGAAGGAGGAGGCACCTTCACTAGAAGATTCGTGCAAATTTGATATATTTGACTTCTCTGTTTTTTTTCTCTCTGAATTATTTTTGAAAAGGAAAAATAATAATTTGAATGTGAGGCAAAACATGTATGGTGCTCGGTAAAGATGACACACCGACCCACTTCTTTTTTTGTTTTGTTTTTGTTTGAGAAAGTTTGTTTTCATATTAAAGCAGTGTCAGTGACGTCATTCTACCCGACTACCACAGGTAAAGAAAAGCCTGAATCTATAGATCTTTTTCTTTTCTTTTTGTCTAAAACACAAGAGATAAAAAAGGCAAAAAAGCCAGGGAAACATAGGAAATAATGTTTTGTCAGGCAATGACTTGTTGGCAGAAGAAGAGTGGTCCTTGGTAGCCATGACAAGAAGGAGGTGTGTTTGTTGCTGGCAGGTAAAAGAAAAAAACCAAAGCAAAGAAAAAAAAGTCAGGGGAAGCCCAGGATACGAGGGGTCATCCCTTGGAATTTTCAGTCCAAGATCACCCGCCTGGACCTCCCCCTAGCAGGTGAACATACAGAGGCAGGTGAGCCGAGGGCTCGAACCTGGGCCTGTATGTTACTAACCTGCTAGCCCGCCACATGTTGCCACATGACGGGCGAAGAGAATGGGGCAAATTGTTCTATTTAAAGAGCACTACGCGCACATCGTGCATCAGCCTTTTCCATTAGCTGGAGACCACACATTTTTGCACTCAAAAATAGCGGCGGGGCCTCAGTCTGTCTGTGGGGCATCGGGTATACCGGGCATTTGCCCGTTGGGCCGATGCTAATTTTGCCTTTTAAATGGCCCAATGTTTTGTTGTTGTCTTTTTTTCCTAACTGTGTAAACAGTGAAAGGTGGCGGATTGGACAGATGCTGGCAGACGTGTAAAAATAACTCAGTTGTTTGGTAGTGGCTATGGTGGAGCTTTCACAGATTCAGTCAAATTAGCAAGTGGTGGAGGCCAGCAGGTGGATGGGGGAAAGGACTGGAGGTGGAGAGACCCAAGGCGGCCGCCAGTCCGACTGTCAGGTGAAATGAGCTTCAGGTAAGAAGTTATGACCTGCAGTCTATCTGGGTCAAACCAAGTTTAGGTGGAGTTTATTTTCCTTGTGCTAACTTTTTACAGTCAGTTACAATAACTCGTACTGTGTACTAGCTAGCATGATGGAGTTTCTGTACAGTTGGGTGGGTGCTATGATGTTACTGGTGAACTTTATTTTATTCATATGGTTAGTTAGTAGAGTTGCCAACCGTGCCATAAAAACGGAATCCTCTGGTATTCAGAGTTAATATTATGCGTTTTGTATTGAGCTGAAAATAAAAGCGATTTGTCCCGTACTTCAGCTACAATAAAAAAAAGACACAAAGCTGGAGTTATTCTGTGTCTTTGCTGCACAGCTGCCTCTTCTTCTCTCATTCTCCCCCCTCCCTCTCCTGCTGCTACTTCAATCATGAAACTGATCAATGATCAGCTGATCAGCGTTTCTGCCACAAGTCCCGTCTCTCTTGCTTGTTTATCTCCCGCTTTGCGCCAGAAAGAGGAAACTAGCAGAGGTCGTGTTAAACAGCAGAAGCGCCTTTAAACTTGATAAGCTGTTGTTAGAATTGATTTAATTCGGTGCAATTACTTTTTCATATAGGACCAAGTATGTTTGGATAGCTTTTTCCCCTTGAAAACTGCCGTTTAATATGAGACATTCTTGTCTAATATTAAAATTTATTGATCTTAAACGTGTAAGTGTGACAAATATGGAATAAGATACGAAATCAGAAAGGAGGCAAATATTTTTTCACAGCGCTATAGTCTGTAAATGATCTTTTGGCTATAGTAGATCTTTGACTTGTTCCTTTTTTAATTGCTTTGTTTAAAATAGTTTTCTCTAGGTTAAGGCATACGGTCCAGGCCTACAGAGCAGTGGTCTGGCTGTTGGAAAACCCAGTGAACTCACAGTTGATGCCAAGCAAGGAGGAAAAGCTCTGAAAATTATAGCCCAGGTATATCTGGCTTTGTATATGATCACAAATAAGTTAAATATATTGTATGTACCGTATTTTTCGGACTATGAGTCGCACTTAAAATCCTTTAATTATCTCAAAAATCGACAGTGCGCCTTATGTATGAATTCTGGTTGTGCTTACTGACCTTTATTTTATGTAATACACGGCGCTTAAAAATCTGTCAAAAAATGTTTTAGTACGACTTTGGTAAGCTACGAAGTCGCACCGCTTGATGGATTGTCGGAGCATTACGGCTACGTAGTCAGGAGCCTGGCGGAGTGATACGTACTGTGCTGCAACATAATATTACTGTATTGTGTGTGGATAATGACCCCAAAATGCCACCTGTTAAGAGACATGCTGACAAAGCGGATTTCAAACTCAAGGCTGTCAGTCACGCAGTAGAACATGAGAATAGAGCAGCTGTGAGAGATTTCAACATGAATGAATCAATGGTACGGAAGTGGAGGAAGCAAGAAGAAAGAGTTGAGTAAAGTTTGACTTATCTGGCTGTTTTGTTTCGCTTAATGCGTTTTATAGTCCAGTGCGCCTCATGGATGAAACCAGACCTGTTCATCGACAGTGCGCCTTATAAACTGGTGCGCCTTATGGTCCGAAAAATACGGTGTGTTAAATCTGATTGAACTATAATCCCTTGTCTTCTGCACAGGATGGTGAAGTCAATTCTGTGGATGTCCAGGTTAAGGATAATAGCAACAGCACATACACCTGCACCTGCACCCCACGTAAGCCTGTGAAGCACACTGTGATGGTCTCCTGGGGAGACGCTAACATCCCTGAGAGTCCATTCAGGGTGAGTATGCACTCACACACACTCTCACTTTCACTCTGGCATGCAAGGTTTGCCTTTTCTTCTCACTGTAAAGTCTCTTGAGTTTTGGTGTTTGTGCCCACAGATGAATGTCGGAGCAGGCTGTCATCCAAACAAGGTGAAGGTCTCTGACCCTGGAGTGGCAAAGACGGGCCTGAAAGCCTTCCAGCCAACATACTTCACTGAAGGCGGGCTCTGCTGCAGATATTCCACTGGACATAGGAGAGCGTGACCTCAGCCAGCTGACAGCCCCTCTTACAACACCCTCAGGCCCAGAGGAGCCCTGCCTGCTGAAGATGCTGCGTAACGCTCACATTGGTGAGTATCCATCTGATAAGTGAGAAGTTTGCTAAACAATGAGACTCATCAGAATCCAAATACTTTATTAACCCCTAAGTAAAAGACAGAGGGGGAAAGTAATAAAAGTTAAAGCGTGGAGAAAGAAGCAGGAGCAACTGAAACGGGCTGCATGCACACACGAGAATAAGCGTTGTTAACATCTGTTTTGTCTGTCTTAGGAATCTCGTTTGTTCCCAGGGAGATTGGTGAGCACCTTGTTAACATCAAGAAGAACGGCCGTCATGTTCCCAGCAGCCCAATTGCTGTTATGATCGAGCAGTCAGGGATTGGTGACGTGTGTGAGTGGACCGTGGCTGACCAAAGCCAGGACTTTTCAGCCTTGAGAGTTCATCATTGATGCAGGTATATGCTCAGTGAAAGCATAGATACTGTGATATTTTTCTTTTTAAACATTCAAATAGAATATTTGTCAGTCTCATCTTGTTATATTAGGCTTCATCTGCTTGAGCCTTTCCACTGAAGGACCCAGTTAAGTGGGCATTAACACTGAGGACCAGGAGGATGGCTGGTGACACGATGTGTTGCTCTTTGAGGTCTTTTAGCCTGTTTCACTTTGTCACACAGGTTCTAGTTAACTGATTTCTTGATTCACAAGTCTGCAATTAATCAGGCCTGAGTGTGTTTAGTAACACTGAACTGAGGTTTCCAAAATTGGTTAATCACAGTTAACCCTTGATTTAACAAGAGGGGCAATTTGTTTTTACACAGGACCAGGGAGGTTTGGATAATCTTTCTCCCTAATCTATGAAATCATCATTTAAAAACTGCATTTTGTATTAACTTGTCTTATCTGTGTCTAATATTAAAATGAGTTTGATGATCGGAAACATGTAAGTGTGATAAATATGCAAAACACTAGGAAATCAGGAAGGGGGCAAACACCTTTTCACATCACTGTAGACGTGATTACAGAATACCTTTTACATCCTGGATTACAATAGGATATCCATCAACGGCAGATACTGGTCTCCATGACACACAGATACTGGAGTGGTCTGACCTGACCACACTCGCACTGCTTACCCACAAAGTGTGTAGAGAGACAGAAAAAAGCCAGAAAACAAACAAAGCCATGTAGGACATGTGATACTGGAGGACATGAGCACTGGGAGGTACCCAGCTGATCACCATGCTGACGGCAGTCTCATCAGAAACCGTGAGGCTGGTCGGGCCTCCACCAGACCCTGCAGCAACATCATAGAAGAGATAAAGTACCACAGCTAACGACACTTAACACTCACTTTGTTCCTTTAAAGGAGGAAATTATTTTGGCAGCAGAGCAAAGTGTTTTTTTAGAAAATAAATGTAAAGTATAACAGAGAATTTGATACTTTGATTTGATACTTTAACCTCACTACATTTATTTCATAGCTCAGAGTTCTAGTTATTCAAAGATGAGAATTTAGATGTGAAATTTAACCTTTAAGTGACTAGTACTTTGAGAACTGCCATCAATTACACAATGAAGTTCATTTACGTACAGGTTATTGTATTAGTAATGCTATATTGTACATAGAGACAGAATATGACATGAAGGGCTACTGACCACAGAAAAGTAAAAGGTAACTGGGCCTAAAGACTAACGGGAGAGAAACACGCTTTCTGTGATTCTATTTGTGTTTTTGTGCTAATCTTGGATATCTTAGGTTGTCTCATTACTGTCATATATGTCCTATCATTAAAACACTGGCTTCTAACAACTAACAGTGTCTCTAAAATAATTTAATAAATAAACAAATAATATGGATGCATGACTCAAATGCGTGACTTTTAACTTGTCTATTTTTTAGGCTGAACACTGCTGCTAATGTGACTTAGGTAAATGGTTTCAGGCTCTCCCCTCCTGAGTTTGACAAACGTTCAGGATCAGAAAATGTGTGACTCACAGGTGCTGTAGCGTATGGCCACAGCTTCACTCTGAGCTCCATCTCCATAGAGTGCAGACAGTGATATCTCATACTC
The DNA here is from genome assembly GCF_900408965.1 of Simochromis diagramma. Taxonomy (NCBI): domain Eukaryota; kingdom Metazoa; phylum Chordata; class Actinopteri; order Cichliformes; family Cichlidae; genus Simochromis; species Simochromis diagramma. The sequence goes on from NW_024387250.1 coordinate 253,810, forward strand.
CTTAAGACACAGGACAACAGTTTATTGAGATATTGTATTTTTTTTACTTCATAATATGTACTCCAACAATCCAATAGTTCTTCCCCACCTGTCTCAGGTCGCCTCCACTTAGTGAGGTAAGAAACATCATCATCAGCTGCAGCTTCCCAGCGCACTGTCATGTCCCTGTCTGAGAAATTAGTTACCCTAAGGTCAGAAGGAGGAGGCACCTTCACTAGAAGATTTGTGCAAATTTGATATATTTGACTTCTCTGTTTTTTTTCTCTCTGAATTATTTTTGAAAAGGAAAAATAATAATTTGAATGTGAGGCAAAACATGTATGGTGCTCGGTAAAGATGACACACCGACCCACTTCTTTTTTTGTTTTGTTTTTTGTTTGAGAAAGTTTGTTTTCATATTAAAGCAGTGTCAGTGACGTCATTCTACCCGACTACCACAGGTAAAGAAAAGCCTGAATCTGTAGATCTTTTTCTTATATTTTTGTCTAAAACACAAGAGATAAAAAAGGCAAAAAAGCCAGGGAAACATAGGAAATAATGTTTTGTCAGGCAATGACTTGTTGGCAGAAGAAGAGTGGTCCTTGGTAGCCATGACAAGAAGGAGGTGTGTTTGTTGCTGGCAGGTAAAAGAAAAAAACCAAAGCAAAGAAAAAAAAGTCAGGGGAAGCCTAGGCTACGAGGGGTCATCCCTTGGAATTTTCAGTCCAAGATCGCCCGCCTGGACCTCCCCCTAGCAGGTGAACATACAGAGGCAGGTGAGCCGAGGGCTCGAACCCGGGCCTGTATGTTACTAACCTGCTAGCCCGCCACATGTTGCCACATGACGGGCGAAGAGAATGGGGCAAATTGTTCTATTTAAAGAGCACTACGCGCACATCGTGCATCAGCCTTTTCCATTAGCTGGAGACCACACATTTTTGCACTCAAAAATAGCGGCGGGGCCTCAATCTGTCTGTGGGGCATAGCTGGACTGGCCATCGGGTATACCGGGCATTTGCCCGTTGGGCCGATGCTAATTTTGCCTTTTAAATGGCCCAATGTTTTGTTGTTGTCTTTTTTTCCTAACTGTGTAAACAGTGAAAGGTGGCGGATTGGACAGATGCTGGCAGACGTGTAAAAATAACTCAGTTGTTTGGTAGTGGCTATGGTGGAGCTTTCACACATTCAGTCAAATTAGCAAGTGGTGGAGGCCAGCAGCTGGATGGGGGAAAGGACTGGAGGTGGAGAGACCCAAGGTGGCCGCCAGTCCGACTGTCAGGTGAAATGAGCTTCAGGTAAGAAGTTATGACCTGCAGTCTATCTGGGTCAAACCAAGTTTAGGTGGAGTTTATTTTCCTTGTGCTAACGTTGTGCTACAGTCAGTTACAATAACTCGTACTGTGTACTAGCTAGCATGATGGAGTTTCTGTACAGTTGGGTGGGTGCTATGATGTTACTGGTGAACTTTATTTTATTCATATGGTTAGTTAGTAGAGTTGCCAACCGTGCCATAAAAAACGGAATCCTCTGGTATTCAGAGTTAATATTATGCGTTTTGTATTGAGCTGAAAATAAAAGCGATTTGTCCCGTACTTCAGCTACAATAAAAAAAGACACAAAGCTGGAGTTATTCTGTGTCTTTGCTGCACAGCTGCCTCTTCTTCTCTCTTTCTCCCCCCTCCCTCTCCTGCTGCTACTTCAATCATGAAACTGATCAATGATCAGCTGATCAGCGTTTCAGTCCTCTTTGCTTGTTTATCTCCCGCTTTGCGCCAGAAAGAGGAAACTAGCGGAGGTCGCGTTAAACAGCAGAAGCGCCTTTAAACTTGATAAGCTGTTGTTAGAATTTATTTAATATTACTTTCTAGTATCAGCTGATGTTTGTTGGAGCCACAGCTGTAAAAGCTGCTGGCCATGATATCGGTTTGGTTATCTGGTGAGAGGGAAACATGAAGATGAAACCAGGAGATGTCCTTACTGAATCATCAGCGCTGAACAGGTTATTCTCATTTAAAATTTCTAGCTTTCAACAAATAATTATCCGAATCTTACAACCAAAGTTTTCATCTGATGTCAAATTTATAGAAATCCATTATTGTACATAGTAAGTTTTTTTCAGGGTCCCAACATAATTTCTTCAGAAGAAAGTACTGTACATGATGCCAGTATTTTCCCACATTTTCTAGATACTGTACTAGTACTTTGTGTAAAATGCCATCAAAAAGTCAGTTAAGTTTTATTCTTTCTCACCTGTCTTTCTGTCTCCTTTCACTTTTAAAAGGTTGCCATGTTATAAAAAATATTTTGCCCTGCCATGCTGTTTATTGATGTGGTAAATAAATAGTTTATGAAAATATCACTAAATCTGTCATTTATTATTTTTAATATTCAGTAATGGTCATGTCTCACCTCTAGTCTTCTCTGTCTTAATTTCAGGTTTCCACCATATGTTGTAGATAGTTCAGGAAGTTAACTCAACCAAGCAGTCTTTGGGTTTTGGCTAAGTACTGCTTAGAATACCAGAATAGGGAGGATGGTGTAGGTTTAAGTTTATTAGATTGATACATATGTACCAACAAGACAGTGTACATCACTGTCACAACGACGTTTGTTTTCATTCAAAGGCTTTATGGTTTTTCCTATAATACCTGGTGGGCCGGTCTCTAGTCAAAATGCCCGGGCTGATTTTTTGTCCCTGTCCAGCCCTGCTGTGGGGTAGTCCAGTTTACTGAAGAACACCTCAGGCTGTCCAATAAATATAAATATCATGCTTTATTGCAGCTTGAAAAACTTCATGCCCTTGGCTACAAACCAGCACTGCTTCTTGGGAAGAAGAGCAAAAAAGGAGAACTCGGATATGAAATATTAACCCCTGGCTGCAGACTAACAGCCAATGTTCAGGAATCCCTTCAGAGGATGGGCTGATGTTATGAGTACCTTTGTAAAGGTAAGATTCAGATCCTGCACTTTTAAAGTTATGATTTATGTTTAGTGTCTAAAAATATTTTCTTATGTTTACCTGTTAGAAAACCACTTTACTGTAAAAGCAGAAATTCAATCATCAATCCTTCTCCCATTTTCACATAAGCAGCACATAATTTATAAGTGTTGGTTCCTTCCTCAGCAGTAGTTAACAACATATGGTGGCTTATTTTTCCTTTCCAAATCTTGAGTGACAGCCACTTTTGCTGCTATCACGCTTAAAGATAGAAAGAAAGCAAAGTTATCAAAAGACTGATCTGCAGATTGCAGCTACTTAGACAACTGACAATCTGTTTGTGCCTGTTTTCTTCCTTCATTGATATATATGTAACTGATACATGCGATGTGTAACTGATACATGCGATGTGTAACTGATACATGCGATGTGTAAATGAGAATCTATGTTAATTAAAGTAGTATTAAGGTACTTACACACTGTAAATGGCATAAAATCAAGTGATGGTGTAGCTTAATAAAATAGTGATGGGTATAGATAACGTTGCATCGGAACCTTTGTGGATATTTAAATGTTAGTAATCTGGGCAGAAATGATCACATTTTACTTTAGTTTGTTTAAAGAGCACATTGTACACGGGCCTTGAAGAAAAGGTATGTAGTCTTAAGCACGATGTTTTGGTGGAGTCAGGCGTCTGTAGCATTTTGCACTTCCAGTAGACTGACGTTTGGTCATCATCATCATCACTGAGTCACAACAGCTTCTCCTTCACCCTCACCCTTTAATTCCACTCTGTTCCCTTTCATACGTCATATATACTTAGTCTGCTACAAACCAGGAGGCGTAAAGCAGGATAAAGTTAAAAGTTTGAGCCATTGTGTAAACTAACTTGAATGATCAACAACCAGGAGGAGGCAACGATTATGGAGCCACGGGAGGTGAGGACCACGCAGGTGGAGGAAGTGAGGAATGTGATGGAGAAGATTGAGCTCAACAAGGGACAGGATGAGCCACTGAGCACTTCAGAGGGGCAAGTGGCTAGGTATCGCCAAACCATTTTCAAGCAGGTACTGTACCTCTTTTTTCATTAATTCCCTCTTGAGTGGGGGCCACCGGTATGCGTGTTGCTTAATAGCGCACGCATCACCCACGTCAATGTCGTGCTTTAACACTGGGGTTCTAGATGGTACATCCCCAAACAGACTAGGGTGCGCTTGGATCAGATCTTTCACGTCATCTTTCTCGTCATGAGGAAGATAGGAGAGGTACGTGGCTAAGGCACCAAGAACCTCTGAGTTTGCGAGCCTGCCACTCGGCTGACCTTCACTACCCTTCACCAAACCATCATCATGGTTTATGGGCACAGAAATGAGTGAGATGGAGCCCTCCCGATCGTCTTCCCTAGAGTGAAACAGTTTCAGCATATTTATATGGCAGAGCCGTGTTTTTCGCCTTCTATCCGGAGTGCGAACAATGTAGTCTGTGTCATTGACTTTGCTCTCTACCACATATGGCCCCGCAAATTGGGCTGACAGAGATGGACCAGATGTGGGCACCAACATGAGTACCTGATCACCAGGTTTAAAAGAACGCTGCACTGCCTTCCTGTCATACTGCCGCTTCATTTTCCCTTGGGCTGCTGACAGAGACCTCTTAGCTATTGCACAAGCATGGTACAAACGTTCCCGACACTGCGTGACAAACTCAAGCACATTTGATTGCGGCTGCACATCAGATAAAAACTGTTCTTTCAGAGTTTTTAGTGGCCCTCTCACACTATGCCCAAAAACTAGTTCAGCAGGGCTGAAACCAAGGGACTCCTGTTTTGCTTCACGAGCTGCACACAGTAGGAATGGCAGTCCCTCATCCCAGTTCTTGTCAGTCACCAGACAATATTTTCGCATCATCAACTTTATGGTCTGGTGTTATCCTTCCAGTGCACCTTGTGACTGGGGATGGTAAGGGCTGGAAGGGATGCAAGCGCTACTGGCGCTGGAGCAGTACTGTTACAGGATGGAGTTGATGGCATCAGTCACCCAAAGTTTCACTTGGTGACAGTTGTTAAAAGTGTCTGTTTACTGTATGTGATATTTTATGTGGGGGGGGGGGTTACGGTCGCTGACCTCTAGTGGCTCTCCCTCTGTGGAAGAGTTTTTTTTCTCCTTTTCTTGTGTTGCAGGTCTGCCTCATGAGCCACAGCTGAGGTGTGTTCCAGCTCGTCAGCCACGGCATAATGGCTGTATCCCAATTCAGGGTCTGCAGCCTTAAAGTACGCAGCCTCAACGGTCCTCAAGGGCCGCGTACTCAAAGACCGCTAAGGCTGGAAGTGTGAGGCTTGTGAAATGGGACGGTCTAGCCTCCGTCACGCTGCCCAGGTTGCCTAGCAACCATGATAGCTGGAAACGTGTGGTTGACAGAAATGAAGGAGAACATATTTTGTTCGTTTGTTTGTTTCTACATGAGCTCTGTGTGATTTAATAAGTATCTGAGGCTGAGACCACAGGACTGTAAAACATGATTGTTGGGCTTCATATCTGTACTGAACAGTCATATAAGATTAGCTAGTAAATAACAAACAGTTAATGTTGTTCATGAGACTAAAGTCAGTGTAAATATGATATGGCCAATATTATAGATATTATAGTAATCATTATTAGTTATTACAGCAGTGAGTTTGAACTCTCAAATCAAATCACTTCCATTGTCAGATGTGACATGTGCAGGTACACTGGTACAGCACATGTGAGTGAACTCTGTGTCAAATACTGAGCTTCAGTAAAGATTCAAGTTGCAGCTATTTATATGTCCTATCACCTTAAATCTTCACTCAAAGACACTCAAGTATCTTTGACAGTGTATATATAGATGCATTATACATAAGAGACAAATGTTGTTCCTTCAGTATGTTGGCATTATTACATTTGGCTCAATGCTTACATATATGTGTAAAAAGCAAATGTACGAGCTGTGATAACTGTGTCTGATAGAACGAAGAGTAGACTGATATATGAAATATTCCTTTATTGGGTGAGAAAATCAGACCATGTCATAACTGCTTTAAGTCATACAGAATAGATATCAGAGCCTTAAACAGGCTGACTTCTGCTAAATGGGTCAAACTGGGCAGAAAGTCTACAAACACATAACATCCTTATAGAATATGATGTAACACTATAGATTAACTTACCTCAGAATATATAAAGCATATAAACAATTACAGCAATATGATGCAACAAACACAGCAGTACTACTAATCCAAAATACTCAAAGCTTCATAGAACTGACAACTAACAGTGTCTCGAAAATAATTTAATAAATAAACAAATAATATGGATGCATGACTTTTAACTTGTCTATTTTTTAGGCTGAACACTGCTGCTAATGTCACTTAGGTAAATGGTTTCAGGCTCTCCCCTCCTGAGTTTGACAAACGTTCAGGATCAGAAAATGTGTGACTCACAGGTGCTGTAGCGTATGGCCACAGCTTCACTCTGAGCTCCATCTCCATAGAGTGCAGACAGTGATATCTCATACTCCTTAAGACACAGGACAACAGTTTATTGAGATATTGTATTTTTTTTACTTCATAATATGTACTCCAACAATCCAATAGTTCTTCCCCACCTGTCTCAGGTCGCCTCCACTTAGTGAGGTAAGAAACATCATCATCAGCTGCAGCTTCCCAGCGCACTGTCATGTCACTGTCTGAGAAATTAGTTACCCTAAGGTCAGAAGGAGGAGGCACCTTCACTAGAAGATTCGTGCAAATTTGATATATTTGACTTCTCTGTTTTTTTTCTCTCTGAATTATTTTTGAAAAGGAAAAATAATAATTTGAATGTGAGGCAAAACATGTATGGTGCTCGGTAAAGATGACACACCGACCCACTTCTTTTTTTGTTTTGTTTTTTGTTTGAGAAAGTTTGTTTTCATATTAAAGCAGTGTCAGTGACGTCATTCTACCCGACTACCACAGGTAAAGAAAAGCCTGAATCTATAGATCTTTTTCTTTTCTTTTTGTCTAAAACACAAGAGATAAAAAAGGCAAAAAAGCCAGGGAAACATAGGAAATAATGTTTTGTCAGGCAATGACTTGTTGGCAGAAGAAGAGTGGTCCTTGGTAGCCATGACAACAAGGAGGTGTGTTTGTTGCTGGCAGGTAAAAGAAAAAAACCAAAGCAAAGAAATAAAAGTCAGGGGAAGCCCAGGCTACAAGGGGTCATCCCTTGGAATTTTCAGTCCAAGATCACCCACCTGGACCTCCCCCTAGCAGGTGAACATACAGAGGCAGGTGAGCCGAGGGCTCGAACCCGGGCCTGTATGTTACTAACCTGCTAGCCCGCCACATGTTGCCACATGACGGGCGAAGAGAACGGGGCAAATTGTTCTATTTAAAGAGCACTACGTGCACATCGTGCATCAGCCTTTTCCATTAGCTGGAGACCACACATTTTTGCACTCAAAAATAGCGGCGGGGCCTCAGTCTGTCTGTGGGGCATCGGGTATACCGGGCATTTGCCCGGTGGGCCGATGCTAATTTTGCCTTTTAAATGGCCCAATGTTTTGTTGTTGTCTTTTTTTCCTAACTGTGTAAACAGTGAAAGGTGGCGGATTGGACAGATGCTGGCAGACGTGTAAAAATAACTCAGTTGTTTGGTAGTGGCTATGGTGGCGCTTTCACAGATTCAGTAAAATTAGCAAGTGGTGGAGGCCAGCAGCTGGATGGGGGAAAGGACTGGAGGTGGAGAGACCCAAGGCGGCCGCCAGTCCGACTGTCAGGTGAAATGAGCTTCAGGTAAGAAGTTATGACCTGCAGTCTATCTGGGTCAAACCAAGTTTAGGTGGAGTTTATTTTCCTTGTGCTAACTTTTTACAGTCAGTTACAATAACTCTTACTGTGTACTAGCTAGCATGATGGAGTTTCTGTACAGTTGGGTGGGTGCTATGATGTTACTGGTGAACTTTATTTTATTCATATGGTTAGTTAGTAGAGTTGCCAACCGTGCCATAAAAAACGGAATCCTCTGGTATTCAGAGTTAATATTATGCGTTTTGTATTGAGCTGAAAATAAAGGCGATTTGTCCCGTACTTCAGCTACAATATAAAAAAGACACAAAGCTGGAGTTATTCTGTGTCTTTGCTGCACAGCTGCCTCTTCTTCTCTCACTCTCCCCCCTCCCTCTCCTGCTGCTACTTCAATCATGAAACTGATCAATGATCAGCTGATCCGCGTTTCTGCCACAAGTCCCGTCTCTCTTGCTTGTTTATCTCCCGCTTTGCGCCAGAAAGAGGAAACTAGCAGAGGTCGTGTTAAACAGCAGAAGCGCCTTTAAACTTGATAAGCTGTTGTTAGAATTGATTTAATTCGGTGCAATTACTTTTTCATATAGGACCAAGTATGTTTGGATAGCTTTTTCCCCTTGAAAACTGCCGTTTAATATGAGACATTCTTGTCTAATATTAAAATTTATTGATCTGAAAAGTGTAAGTGTGACAAATATGGAATAAGATACGAAATCAGAAAGGAGGCAAATATTTTTCCACAGCGCTATAGTCTGTAAATGATCTTTTGGCTATAGTAGATCTTTGACTTGTTCCTTTTTTAATTGTTTGTTTAAAATAGTTTTCTCTAGGTTAAGGCGTACGGTCCAGGCCTACAGAGCAGTGGTCTGGCTGTTGGAAAACCCAGTGAACTCACAGTTGATGCCAAGCAAGGAGGAAAAGCTCTGAAAATTATAGCCCAGGTATATCTGGCTTTGTATATGATCACAAATATGTTAAATATATTGTATGTACCGTATTTTTCGGACTATGAGTCGCACTTAAAATCCTTTAATTATCTCAAAAATCGACAGTGCGCCTTATGTATGAATTCTGGTTGTGCTTACTGACCTTGAACCGATTTTATGTAATACACGGCGCTTAAAAATCTGTCAAAAAATGTTTTAGTACGACTTTGGTAAGCTACGAAGTCGCACCGCTTGATGGATTGTCGGAGCATTACGGCTACGTAGTCAGGAGCCTGGCGGAGTGATACGTACTGTGCTGCAACATAATATTACTGTATTGTGTGTGGATAATGACCCCAAAATGCCACCTGTTAAGAGACATGCTGACGAAGCGGATTTCAAACTCAAGGCTGTCAGTCACGCAGTAGAACATGAGAATAGAGCAGCTGCGAGAGATTTCAACATGAATGAATCAATGGTACGGAAGTGGAGGAAGCAAGAAGAAAGAGTTGAGTAAAGTTTGACTTATCTGGCTGTTTTGTTTCGCTTAATGCGTTTTATAGTCCAGTGCGCCTCATGGATGAAACCAGACCTGTTCATCGACAGTGCGCCTTATAAACTGGTGCGCCTTATGGTCCGAAAAATACGGTGTGTTAAATCTGATTGAACTATAATCCCTTGTCTTCTGCACAGGATGGTGAAGTCAATTCTGTGGATGTCCAGGTTAAGGATAATAGCAACAGCACATACACCTGCACCTACACCCCACGTAAGCCTGTGAAGCACACTGTGATGGTCTCCTGGGGAGACGCTAACATCCCTGAGAGTCCATTCAGGGTGAGTATGCACTCACACACACTCTCACTTTCACTCTGCATGCAAGGTTTGCCTTTTCTTCTCACTGAAAAGTCTCTTGAGTTTTGGTGTTTGTGCCCACAGATGAATGTCGGAGCAGGCTGTCATCCAAACAAGGTGAAGGTCTCTGACCTTGGAGTGGCAAAGACGGGCCTCAAAGCCTTCCAGCCAACATACTTCACTGAAGGCGGGCTCTGCTGCAGATATTCCACTGGACATAGGAGAGCGTGACCTCAGCCAGCTGACAGCCCCTCTTACAACACCCTCAGGCCCAGAGGAGCCCTGCCTGCTGAAGATGCTGCGTAACGCTCACATTGGTGAGTGTCCATCTGATAAGTGAGAAGTTTGCTAAACAATGAGACTCATCAGAATCCAAATACTTTATTAACCCCTAAGTAAAAGACAGAGGGGGAAAGTAATAAAAGTTAAAGCGTGGAGAAAGAAGCAGGAGCAACTGAAACGGGCTGCATGCACACACAAGAATAAGCGTTGTTAACATCTGTTTTGTCTGTCTTAGGAATCTCGTTTGTTCCCAGGGAGATTGGTGAGCACCTTGTTAACATCAAGAAGAACGGCCGTCATGTTCCCAGCAGCCCAATTGCTGTTATGATCGAGCAGTCAGGGATTGGTGACGTGTGCGTGTGAGTGGACCGTGGCTGACCAAAGCCAGGACTTTTCAGCCTTGAGAGTTCATCATTGATGCAGGTATATGCTCAGTGAAAGCATAGATACTGTGATATTTTTCTTTTTAAACATTCAAATAGAATATTTGTCAGTCTCATCTTGTTATATTAGGCTTCATCTGCTTGAGCCTTTCCACTGAAGGACCCAGTTAAGTGGGCATTAACACTGAGGACCAGGAGGATGGCTGGTGACACGATGTGTTGCTCTTTGAGGTCTTTTAGCCTGTTTCACTTTGTCACACAGGTTCTATTTAACTGATTTCTTGATTCACAAGTCTGCAATTAATCAGGCCTGAGTGTGTTTAGTAACAGTGAACTGAGGTTTCCAAAATTGGTTAATCACAGTTAACCCTTGATTTAACAAGAGGGGCAATTTGTTTTTACACAGGACCAGGGAGGTTTGGATAATCTTTCTCCCTAATCTATGAAATCATCATTTAAAAACTGCATTTTGTATTAACTTGTCTTATCTGTGTCTAATATTAAAATGAGTTTGATGATCGGAAACATGTAAGTGTGATAAATATGCAAAACACTAGGAAATCAGGAAGGGGGCAAACACCTTTTCACATCACTGTAGACGTGATTACAGAATACCTTTTACATCCTGGATTACAATTGGATATCCATCAACGGCAGATACTGGTCTCCATGACACACAGATACTGGAGTGGTCTGACCTGACCACACTCGCACTGCTTACCCACAAAGTGTGTAGAGAGACAGAAAAAAGCCAGAAAACAAACAAAGCCATGTAGGACATGTGATACTGGAGGACATGAGCACTGGGAGGTACCCAGCTGATCACCATGCTGACGGCAGTCTCATCAGAAACCGTGAGGCTGGTCGGGCCTCCACCAGACCCTGCAGCAACATCATAGAAGAGATAAAGTACCACAGCTAACGACACTTAACACTCACTTTGTTCCTTTAAAGGGGGAAATTATTTTGGCAGCAGAGCAAAGTGTTTTATTAGAAAATAAATGTAAAGTATAACAGAGAATTTGATACTTTGATTTGATACTTTAACCTCACTACATTTATTTCATAGCTCAGAGTTCTAGTTATTCAAAGATGAGAATTTAGATGTGAAATTTAACCTTTAAGTGACTAGTACTTTGAGAACTGCCATCAGTTACACAATGAAGTTCATTTACGTACAGGTTATTGTATTAGTAGTGCTATATTGTACATAGAGACAGAATATGACATGAAGGGCTACTGACCACAGAAAAGTAAAAGGTAACTGGGCCTAAAGACTAACGGGAGAGAAACACGCTTTCTGTGATTCTATTTGTGTTTTTGTGGTAATCTTGGATATCTTAGGTTGTCTCATTACTGTCATATATGTCCTATCATTAAAACACTGGCTTCTAACAACTAACAGTGTCTCGAAAATAATTTAATAAATAAACAAATAATATGGATGCATGACTCAAATGCGTGACTTTTAACTTGTCTATTTTTTAGGCTGAACACTGCTGCTAATGTGACTTAGGTAAATGGTTTCAGGCTCTCCCCTCCTGAGTTTGACAAACGTTCAGGATCAGAAAATGTGTGACTCACAGGTGCTGTAGCGTATGGCCACAGCTTCACTCTGAGCTCCATCTCCATAGAGTGCAGACAGTGATATCTCATACTCCTTAAGACACAGGACAACAGTTTATTGAGATAGTGTATTTTTTTTTTTACTTCATAATATGTACTCCAACAATCCAATAGTTCTTCCCCACCTGTCTCAGGTCGCCTCCACTTAGTGAGGTAAGAAACATCATCATCATCAGCTGCAGCTTCCCAGCGCACTGTCATGTCACTGTCTGAGAAATTAGTTACCCTAAGGTCAGAAGGAGGAGGCACCTTCACTAGAAGATTTGTGCAAATTTGATATATTTGACTTCTCTGTTTTTGTCTCTCTGAATTATTTTTGAAAAGGAAAAATAATAATTTGAATGTGAGGCAAAACATGTATGGTGCTCGGTAAAGATGACACACCGACCCACTCCTTTTTTGTTTTTGTTTTTTGTTTGAGAAAGTTTGTTTTCATATTAAAGCAGTGTCAGTGACGTCATTCTGCCCGACTACCACAGGTAAAGAAAAGCCTGAATCTGTAGATCTTTTTCTTTTCTTTTTGTCTAAAACACAAGAGATAAAAAATGCAAAAAAGCCAGGGAAACATAGGAAATAATGTTTTGTCAGGCAATGACTTGTTGGCAGAAGAAGAGTGGTCCTTGGTAGCCATGACAACAAGGAGGTGTGTTTGTTGCTGGCAGGTAAAAGGAAAAAACCAAAGCAAAGAAAAAAAGTCAGGGGAAGCCCAGGCTACGAGGGGTCATCCCTTGGAATTTTCAGTCCAAGATCGCCCGCCTGGACCTCCCCCTAGCAGGTGAACATACAGAGGCAGGTGAGCCGAGGGCTCGAACCCGGGCCTGTATGTTACTAACCTGCTAGCCCGCCACATGTTGCCACATGACGGGCGAAGAGAATGGGGCAAATTGTTCTATTTAAAGAGCACTACGCGCACATCGTGCGATCAGCCTTTTCCATTAGCTGGAGACCACACACTTTTGCACTCAAAAATAGCAGCGGGGCCTCAGTCTGTCTGTGGGGCATCGGGTATACCGGGCATTTGCCCGGTGGGCCGATGCTAATTTTGCCTTTTAAATGGCCCAATGTTTTGTTGTTGTCTTGTTTTCCTAACTGTGTAAACAGTGAAAGGTGGCGGATTGGACAGATGCTGGCAGACGTGTAAAAATAACTCAGTTGTTTGGTAGTGGCTATGGTGGAGCTTTCACAAATTCAGTCAAATTAGCAAGTGGTGGAGGCCAGCAGCTGGATGGGGGAAAGGACTGGAGGTGGAGAGACCCAAGGCGGCCGCCAGTCCAACTGTCAGGTGAAATGAGCTTCAGGTAAGAAGTTATGACCTGCAGTCTATCTGGGTCAAACCAAGTTTAGGTGTAGTTTATTCTTGTGCTACTTGTGCTAACGTTGTGCTACAGTCAGTTACAATAACTCTTACTGTGTACTAGCTAGCATGATGAAGTTTCTGTACAGTTGGGTGGGTGCTATGATGTTACTGGTGAACTTTATTTTATTCATATGGTTAGTTAGTAGAGTTGCCAACCGTGCCATAAAAAACGGAATCCTCTGGTATTCAGAGTTAATATTATGCGTTTGTATTGAGCTGAAAATAAAAGCGATTTGTCCCGTACTTCAGCTACAATAAAAAAAAGACACAAAGCTGGAGTTATTCTGTGTCTTTGCTGCACAGCTGCCTCTTCTTCTCTCATCTCCCCCCTCCCTCTCCTGCTGCTACTTCAATCATGAAACTGATCAATGATCAGCTGATCGCGTTTCTGCCACAAGTCCCGTCTCTCTTGCTTGTTTATCTCCCGCTTTGCGCCAGAAAGAGGAAACTAGCAGAGGTCGTGTTAAACAGCAGAAGCGCCTTTAAACTTGATAAGCTGTTGTTAGAATTTATTTAATATCACTTTCTAGTATCAGCTGATGTTTGCTGGTGTGGTGAGGCTGTTGGAGACAATGTTGGTACAAGGGGGGTCCTGAAAGCATGTGCTGATTAGCTTCAGTTTCTTCTCTGAAGTTGCTCTATTTCCCTTCAGGTTTCTCTCAGACCAAGATTGAATGTGATGACAAGGGTGATGGATGGTGTGACATGTGCTGCTGGCCCACAGAACCAGGTGAGTATGCTGTCCATGTGCTCTGCAACAATGAGGACATCCAACACTCTCAGTTAAGATTAGTTTTCACGATTGTTGCCTCAAGACCTGAGATCATGGTGGTGGGCTTGTGATGGACACACTTTTCATGGCTGAAACCTCTCCTGTAGAGGCTAAGCCTAGGCTTGAAGCCACTGGGGTGTTCGTTGGCAGGGGTGACACAATGTCACTGGTATGCATGAACTGATTAAACTTGATACAGTCCAATAACTCCAGCCTTACTCATCTTGTCCTTCAGATTCTTTATTTCCAGGATTTAACAGCAGCACAGCGGACACAAACTGTTTGCTTCCTCCCGATCAACAACACACCTGCCGCTAATTACGTGTGTCGACCTTAAATATCTTCACAAACTCAAAATGTGACCTCTAGCACCAAACGCTTGCTACAGTTCTTGGTGTCAGAGGTGACACACAAGGTATCGGGTTTTCGGTGCAATTACTTTTTCATATAGGACCAAGTATGTTTGGATAGCTTTTTCCCCTTGAAAACTGCCGTTTAATATGAGACATTCTTGTCTAATATTAAAATTTATTGATCTGAAACGTGTAAGTGTGACAAATATGGAATAAGATACGAAATCAGAAAGGAGGCAAATATTTTTTCACAGCGCTATAGTCTGTAAATGATCTTTTGGCTATAGTAGATCTTTGACTTGTTCCTTTTTTAATTGCTTGTTTAAAATAGTTTTCTCTAGGTTAAGGCGTACGGTCCAGGCCTACAGAGCAGTGGTCTGGCTGTTGGAAAACCCAGTGAACTCACAGTTGATGCCAAGCAAGGAGGAAAAGCTCCTCTGAAAATTATAGCCCAGGTATATCTGGCTTTGTATATGATCACAAATATGTTAAATATATTGTATGTACCGTATTTTTCGGACTATGAGTCGCACTTAAAATCCTTTAATTATCTCAAAAACCGACAGTGCGCCTTATGTATGAATTCTGGTTGTGCTTACTGACCTTGAACCGATTTTATGTAATACACGGCGCTTAAAAATCTGTCAAAAATGTTTTAGTACGACTTTGGTAAGCTACGAAGTCGCACCGCTTGATGGATTGTCGGAGCATTACGGCTACGTAGTCAGGAGCCTGGCGGAGTGATACGTACTGTGCTGCAACATAATATTACTGTATTGTGTGTGGATAATGAACCCAAAATGCCACCTGTTAAGAGACATGCTGACGAAGCGGATTTCAAACTCAAGGCTGTCAGTCACGCAGTAGAACATGAGAATAGAGCAGCTGCGAGAGATTTCAACATGAATGAATCAATGGTACGGAAGTGGAGGAAGCAAGAAGAAAGAGTTGAGTAAAGTTTGACTTATCTGGCTGTTTTGTTTCGCTTAATGCGTTTTATAGTCCAGTGCGCCTCATGTATGAAACCAGACCTGTTCATCGACAGTGCGCCTTATAAACTGGTGCGCCTTATGGTCCGAAAAATACGGTGTGTTAAATCTGATTGAACTATAATCCCTTGTCTTCTGCACAGGATGGTGAAGTCAATTCTGTGGATGTCCAGGTTAAGGATAATAGCAACAGCACATACACCTGCACCTGCACCCCACGTAAGCCTGTGAAGCACACTGTGATGGTCTCCTGGGGAGACGCTAACATCCCTGAGAGTCCATTCAGGGTGAGTATGCACTCACACACTCTCTCACTTTCACTCTGCCATGCAAGGTTTGCCTTTTCTTCTCACTGAAAAGTCTCTTGAGTTTTGGTGTTTGTGCCCACAGATGAATGTCGGAGCAGGCTGTCATCCAAACAAGGTGAAGGTCTCTGACCCTGGAGTGGCAAAGACGGGCCTGAAAGCCTTCCAGCCAACATACTTCACTGAAGGCGGGCTCTGCTGCAGATATTCCACTGGACATAGGAGAGCGTGACCTCAGCCAGCTGACAGCCCCTCTTACAACACCCTCAGGCCCAGAGGAGCCCTGCCTGCTGAAGATGCTGCGTAACGCTCACATTGGTGAGTTTCCATCTGATAAGTGAGAAGTTTGCTAAACAATGAGACTCATCAGAATCCAAATACTTTATTAACCCCTAAGTAAAAGACAGAGGGGGAAAGTAATAAAAGTTAAAGCGTGGAGAAAGAAGCAGGAGCAACTGAAACGGGCTGCATGCACACACGAGAATAAGCGTTGTTAACATCTGTTTTGTCTGTCTTAGGAATCTCGTTTGTTCCCAGGAGATTGGTGAGCACCTTGTTAACATCAAGAAGAACGGCCGTCATGTTCCCAGCAGCCCAATTGCTGTTATGATCGAGCAGTCAGGGATTGGTGACGTGTGCGTGTGAGTGGACCGTGGCTGACCAAAGCCAGGACTTTTCAGCCTTGAGAGTTCATCATTGATGCAGGTATATGCTCAGTGAAAGCATAGATACTGTGATATTTTTCTTTTTAAACATTCAAATAGAATATTTGTCAGTCTCATCTTGTTATATTAGGCTTCATCTGCTTGAGCCTTTCCACTGAAGGACCCAGTTAAGTGGGCATTAACACTGAGGACCAGGAGGATGGCTGGTGACACGATGTGTTGCTCTTTGAGGTCTTTTAGCCTGTTTCACTTTGTCACACAGGTTCTATTTAACTGATTTCTTGATTCACAAGTCTGCAATTAATCAGGCCTGAGTGTGTTTAGTAACACTGAACTGAGGTTTCCAAAATTGGTTAATCACAGTTAACCCTTGATTTAACAAGAGGGGCAATTTGTTTTTACACAGGACCAGGGAGGTTTGGATAATCGTTCTCCCTAATCTATGAAATCATCATTTAAAAACTGCATTTTGTATTAACTTGTCTTATCTGTGTCTAATATTAAAATGAGTTTGATGATCGGAAACATGTAAGTGTGATAAATATGCAAAACACTAGGAAACCAGGAAGGGGGCAAACACCTTTTCACATCACTGTAGACGTGATTACAGAATACCTTTTACATCCTGGATTACAATTGGATATCCATCAACGGCAGATACTGGTCTCCATGACACACAGATACTGGAGTGGTCTGACCTGACCACACTCGCACTGCTTACCCACAAAGTGTGTAGAGAGACAGAAAAAAGCCAGAAAACAAACAAAGCCATGTAGGACATGTGATACTGGAGGACATGAGCACTGGGAGGTACCCAGCTGATCACCATGCTGACGGCAGTCTCATCAGAAACCGTGAGGCTGGTCGGGCCTCCACCAGACCCTGCAGCAACATCATAGAAGAGATAAAGTACCACAGCTAACGACACTTAACACTCACTTTGTTCCTTTAAAGGGGGAAATTATTTTGGCAGCAGAGCAAAGTGTTTTTTTAGAAAATAAATGTAAAGTATAACAGAGAATTTGATACTTTGATTTGATACTTTAACCTCACTACATTTATTTCATAGCTCAGAGTTCTAGTTATTCAAAGATGAGAATTTAGATGTGAAATTTAATCTTTAAGTGACTAGTACTTTGGGAACGGCCATCAATTACACAATGAAGTTCATTTACATACAGGTTATTGTATTAGTAATGCTATATTATACATAGAGACAGAATATGACACGAAGGGCTACTGACCACAGAAAAGTAAAAGGTAACTGGGCCTATAGACTAACGGGAGAGAAACAAGCTTTCTGTGATTCTATTTGTGTTTTTGTGGTAATCTTGGATATCTTAAGTTGTTTAATTACTGTCATACATATCCTATCATTAAAACATTGGCTTCTAACAACTAACAGTGTCTCGAAAATAATTTAATAAATAAACAAATAATATAGATG
This sequence comes from Simochromis diagramma, assembly GCF_900408965.1. NCBI lineage: Eukaryota > Metazoa > Chordata > Actinopteri > Cichliformes > Cichlidae > Simochromis > Simochromis diagramma. Next base: position 271,491 of record NW_024387250.1, read on the forward strand.
CATGACTCAATGCGTGACTTTAACTTGTCTATTTTTTAGGCTGAACACTGCTGCTAATGTGACTTAGGTAAATGGTTTCAGGCTCTCCCCTCCTGAGTTTGACAAACGTTCAGGATCAGAAAATGTGTGACTCACAGGTGCTGTAGCGTATGGCCACAGCTTCACTCTGAGCTCCATCTCCATAGAGTGCAGACAGTGATATCTCATACTCCTTAAGACACAGGACAACAGTTTATTGAGATATTGTATTTTTTTACTTCATAATATGTACTCCAACAATCCAATAGTTCTTCCCCACCTGTCTCAGGTCGCCTCCACTTAGTGAGGTAAGAAACATCATCATCAGCTGCAGCTTCCCAGCGCACTGTCATGTCACTGTCTGAGAAATTAGTTACCCTAAGGTCAGAAGGAGGAGGCACCTTCACTAGAAGATTCGTGCAAATTTGATATATTTGACTTCTCTGTTTTTTTCTCTCTGAATTATTTTTGAAAAGGAAAAATAATAATTTGAATGTGAGGCAAAACATGTATGGTGCTCGGTAAAGATGACACACCGACCCACTTCTTTTTTTGTTTTGTTTTTTGTTTGAGAAAGTTTGTTTCATATTAAAGCAGTGTCAGTGACGTACATTCTACCCGACTACCACAGGTAAAGAAAAGCCTGAATCTGTAGATCTTTTTCTTTTCTTTTTGTCTAAAACACAAGAGATAAAAAAAAAAAGCCAGGGAAACATAGGAAATAATGTTTTGTCAGGCAATGACTTGTTGGCAGAAGAAGAGTGGTCCTTGGTAGCCATGACAACAAGGAGGTGTGTTTGTTGCTGGCAGGTAAAAGAAAAAAACCAAAGCAAAGAAAAAAAGTCAGGGGAAGCCCAGGCTACGAGGGGTCATCCCTTGGAATTTTCAGTCCAAGATCGCCCGCCTGGACCTCCCCCTAGCAGGTGAACATACAGAGGCAGGTGAGCCGAGGGCTCGAACCCGGGCCTGTATGTTACTAACCTGCTAGCCCGCCACATGTTGCCACATGACGGGCGAAGAGAATGGGGCAAATTGTTCTATTTAAAGAGCACTACGCGCACATCGTGCGATCAGCCTTTTCCATTAGCTGGAGACCACACACTTTTGCACTCAAAAATAGCGGCGGGGCCTCAGTCTGTCTGTGGGGCATCGGGTATACCGGGCATTTGCCCGGTGGGCCGATGCTAATTTTGCCTTTTAAATGGCCCAATGTTTTGTTGTTGTCTTGTTTTCCTAACTGTGTAAACAGTGAAAGGTGGCGGATTGGACAGATGCTGGCAGACGTGTAAAAATAACTCAGTTGTTTGGTAGTGGCTATGGTGGCGCTTTCACACATTCAGTAAAATTAGCAAGTGGTGGAGGCCAGCAGGTGGATGGGGGAAAGGACTGGAGGTGGAGAGACCCAAGGCGGCCGCCAGTCCGACTGTCAGGTGAAATGAGCTTCAGGTAAGAAGTTATGACCTGCAGTCTATCTGGGTCAAACCAAGTTTAGGTGTAGTTTATTTCCTGTGCTACTTGTGCTAATGTTGTGCTACAGTCAGTTACAATAACTCTTACTGTGTACTAGCTAGCACGATGGAGTTTCTGTACAGTTGGGTGGGTGCTATGATGTTACTGGTGAACTTTATTTTATTCATATGGTTAGTTAGTAGAGTTGCCAACCGTGCCATAAAAAACGGAATCCTCTGGTATTCAGAGTTAATATTATGCGTTTTGTATTGAGCTGAAAATAAAAGCGATTTGTCCCGTACTTCAGCTACAATAAAAAAAAGACACAAAGCTGGAGTTATTCTGTGTCTTTGCTGCACAGCTGCCTCTTCTTCTCTCATTCTCCCCCCTCCCTCTCCTGCTGCTACTTCAATCATGAAACTGATCAATGATCAGCTGATCAGCGTTTCTCTCTTGCTTGTTTATCTCCCGCTTTTGCGCCAGAAAGAGGAAACTAGCGGAGGTCGTGTTAAACAGCAGAAGCGCCTTTAAACTTGATAAGCTGTTGTTAGAATTTATTTAATATTACTTTCTAGTATCAGCTGATGTTTGTTGGAGCCACAGCTGTAAAGCTGCTGGTCATGATATCGGTTTGGTTATCTGGTGAGAGGGAAACATGAAGATGAAACCAGGAGATGTCCTTACTGAATCATGAGCGCTGATCAGGTTATTCTCATTTAAAATTTCTAGCTTTCAACAAATAATTATCCGAATCTTACAACCAAAATTTTCATCTGATGTCAAATTTATAGAATCCATTATTGTACATAGTAAGTTTTTTTCAGGGTCCCAACATAATTTCTTCAGAAGAAAGTACTGGACATGATGCCAGTATTTTCCCACATTTTCTAGATACTGTACTAGTACTTTGTGTAAAATGGCATCAAAAAGTCAGTTAAGTTTTATTCTTTCTCACCTGTCTTTCTGTCTCCTTTCACTTTTAAAAGGTTGCCATGTTATAAAAAATATTTTGCCCTGCCATGCTGTTTATTGATGTGGTAAATAAATAGTTTATGAAAATATCACTAAATCTGTCATTTATTATTTTTAATATTCAGTAATGGTCATGTCTCACCTCTAGTCTTCTCTGTCTTAATTTCAGGTTTCCACCATATGTTGTAGATAGTTCAGGAAGTTAACTCAACCAAGCAGTCTTTGGGTTTCAGCTAAGTACTGCTTAGAATACCAGAATAGGGAGGATGGTGTAGGTTTAAGTTTATTAGATTGATACGTATGTACCAACAAGACAGTGTACATCACTGTCACAACGACGTTTGTTTTCATTCAAAGGCTTTATGGTTTTTCCTATAATACCTGGTGGGCGGTCTCTAGTCAAAATGCCCGGGCTGATTTTTTGTCCCAGTCCAGCCCTGATGTCTACTCTTGTTGTTCATATTTGTTATAAGACTGTCGAATAGTAGTTAAAACAATAAAGACTTATTGTGCCAGTATCACCATGACTCTTTCTTGTTTGTTCAGAATAACGACTTGAACATGGCATTTAACGCTACCAAAAAGTGATTGTGGCCTATAACCTGTCACTGAAACAATATTTCGGCTTCAAACTTGTGGATATATTCCAGAAGGGTTACATGTGATATATTATATCCCCAACACTCTCCAAGAACTGCTGAATAACTTTTAAAAGAACATTAATACCGATAATATGCCATTTTCAGCCTGCCCAAAAAGTGATTGTGGACTATATCTTGTCACTGAAACAATATTTCTGCATCAAACTTGTTGGGTATCATCCAAAAGGGTACATGTGACACATTATATCTCAAACAGTCTCTAAGGACTGTTTGAATAACTATTAAAGGACCATTAATACCCATAATATGCCATTTTCGACCTGCCCAAAAAGTTGACTGTGGACTATAACTTGTCACTGAAATACTATTTCTGCTTCAAACTTGCGTGGATGTCATCAGAAGGGTCATTTGTTACGCCCCAGTCTAGGGGTACAGGGATGCAACATAGGTTTGGAAAATTGCCCCGCCCTGGTCCCCAAAACCATACACAGAGGGAAAACCAATCTCTTAGTGAATGGTGGTTTATTTTTCTACACTGCAAAAATGAAGCTCCGGGGTGAACAAAGGCCAAAATAACAAACAAAACAAGCTAAGTCAGGAGGAGGTGCTATCTAAACCCTATGTGAAATCAAACATCAAACAAAAGACAAGCGCTACACCTAACTCCCTAACTGAAATAAACAGGAGAAAACAGTGCAAGGAAAACAATAAGGCAGCTCACCCCTTCTGTTCCAGTGCTATTTACAATGTGCTATTTACAATGAAAACTAATGTACACACTATATACAGAACTCAGAAGGTTGCACAAAGTCACAGGCACAAATGTCTCAGGTTTTGGAGGCCAGGGTCAGGTCTGCTGCTGCTGTCAGTGGCTGCCCCAGGACAACTGCTGGTGAGGGATTTTGAATGCGACCACATGATCGGCAGACCAATCGGCAGCCGTCTGCTCATCCACTCAGGGACCTGCAAAGACTTAAAGGCACAGAGAAAGAAAACAACCACCAAAACAACCACCAAAACAGATTATGGCCAGGGCCATAACAGTCATATGTCAAACATTACATCTCAAACAGTCCCTCAGAACTGCTAAATTACCATTAAGGGAACAATAAAACTGACAATATGCAATTTTCAACCTGCCAAAAAGTGATTGTGGCCTATATCTTGTCACTGAAACAATATTTCTGCTTCAAACTTGTTGGGTATCATCCAAAAGGATGATATGTGGCACATCATATCCCAAACAGTCTCTAAGAAATGCTGAATAACTTTTAAAGGAACATTAACATTGATAATATCCCATTTTCAGCCTGCCAAAAAGTGATTGCCGCCTATATCTTGTCACTGAAATACTATTTCTGCTTCAAACTTGCTGCATGTCATTCAGATGGGTCATATGTCAAATATTATATCTCAAACAGTCCCTTAGAACTGCTGAATAACTTGTACAAGAACAATAACACTGATAATATGCCATTTTCAGCCTGCCAAAAAGTGATTGTGGACTATAACCTGTCACTGAAACAATATTTCTGCATCAAACTTGTTGGATATCATCCAGAAGGGTTACATGTGATATATTATATCCCAAACACTCTCCAAGAACTGCTGAATAACTTTTAAAAGAACATTAATACCGATAATATGTCATTTTCAACCTGTGCATAAAAAGTCAAATTTCAAAAATGTTGTAATTCAAAAATAATACAAAAAAAGGATTAGGAACACCAAGTAATAGGAAAGACAAAACAACGGTAATAAAAATGTCATTCCAATACAGCACTTATTAATTGAAACGAAAACCAAAAACAAATAACAATTACATCCAATTAAAGAAGAAACCACCAGTTAAAATAAACTAACAAATAGACCAGAAACAGGGGCTATAGCGGAAGCTCAACACCAGTAAACCATGGAACAACATATATATTAATTCTTTGCATACAGTAACTATGCTAACATGTTAGGAAACACAAAATAATTGAATAATCCTACAAACAAATTGCAATCAAAGCTGAACTCTAATGTTGTGAACAACACAGAAACACACACAGCAACACGAACATAAATTAATGAATTAATAAACAAATAACAACCAATAAATATTATAGGAGACAACGATACAAAACAAGAAACATTTCAAAAACATTGAAAAATTGACAGCGACCCTAACTTTCTGACCAGCATGCTTCACAAACAAATGGGTTGTTTTTTTAGTCTTGCGGGGCTTCTTGCACAGCTTCCTGTGGTACCACCGTGGGTAAATCTTGCAGCCAGTAGTGAATTAGACAAAACAAGGTAACACGAGATATTTTTGTTAAAAGTGTTTATACAAATAAGTATGTAAATAACAATCTTGCAAAATACTAAATCCCTTTGAGGCAATAATAATTTTTAGGTTTACTTTACAAAAGTAAAAAGAAAAAAGCTTATTGTGTGACCCAGAAAGAGTAATATTTCAAAACTCCGCCACTCTGTGTTCCTCCGCCACTGCCTCGTTTGAGTTTTTGGACGAAATGGATTCTGGATATTGCATATTCGTCATTTCGAGCTGATTGCAGACCAGAACAGGCAAGACTTTGTCCTTTTTTCTGCTCCGTTATGTCATCTGCACTTGTCTGTGTTGTGACAGTCTGCAACGGTGCCGTGGTTTTTGTTTTCAATAAATGCAATTGCAAAAAAAAAAACCAAAAAAAAAAAAAAACAGGCAATCAGATTTTTTTTTGCATCCAAGTCTGTGATTGGCTGGTTTTGTGGCACAAATATAACGGTGTACAGAAAGAGTTGAGCGCGCACAGGCAGAAATGTTGAGAGCGCAAGCAACACAATGTGAGCAAGCACAAGTGCAAAAACTGAGCGACAGGGGCTGCTATTGTGTGTGTGTTTAGATAATAGCAAACACTGAAATACATTTTTGCACGCAGCAATGAATTTTGTTCACTCAAATTTAGCTTTTCTTCGCTCAAAATAAATTTCTCCTCAAAATGCAACACTTGCACCTGCACTTTTTTTTAAGTGCGCTCAGAATAGTGGCACAAAAATAACGCCATGGAAAGGAAGGGGCAGTGTTTGTACAAAATTCAAAGGAAAGTAGGAGAAATAAGGAGGTGGTCATATCGAGAATAGGATTTGGACATGCTGGTGTGAACACTACACTTTTCATGATAAGGAAAGATAAAACAGGGAAATGTGACAACTGTGGAGAAGACGAAACGATAGAACATGTCATCTTACACTGTCAGAAGTGCAGGTGGAGAGATGATAACTGACCCAAAACCTCAGTAGATAAAAATGAAACTAGATCTTATTTATTTACTGCAAAAGGACTCTAGAAGTAAAGGTTATCAGGCCTTATTCCAGTTTTTAAAAGAGGGTAAATTGTTTGGGAGGATTTTAGTTGTTGTTTTTTGTTTTTTGTTTTTTTTTTTTTTGTTTTGTTTTTGTTTTTTGTTTTTTTTTTGGGGGGGGGGGGCGACGTTCCAGTTCACACTTCATACCAGTTGGTGGCGGTAATGCGCCATTCAGTTGTTTACCAACCGTCAATAAAATTTAGAGGAAGAAGAAGTCTAGCCGTTCATGACGATTTCGCTGACACCCAATTGGCGCGCCTTGTGTCCGTTTGCCTCACAGGTACGTTGAAGCAATTTATAAAAAAAAACTGCGCACGGGTGGATTTGTCACACTCACAACAGGCTGTGTATTTGCTTTTAACCATGACGTTATTTGGCCGTGACAGTCAAACGTCCAACAGTTGAGCTAAGCTAAGCGGCTATTGCTTTTGCTAGCTAACGTCGGCTAACGTTGAACACCAAAGATGTACACGAGTAACGCGAGATATATAACTCTGCAGGACTTCCGCGTTCGCGTATGCAGGCATGAGAGGGTTCTGTTTTGTTAACTGACCTGTTAAAGCTAACATGACATAGTAGTCTTTTTCAAAAAGCAACTGTATGGTAAGATTTGCTAATCCGCATTTTATATTATATTTGGGCTGGGTTTACCACATGTAAGCACTAGCGTATGCGGATTTTTATCTTGATTTTTATGTGTCTTTGGCTAAACTTTGAGAAAACCGGTGTGGCTACGTTAGGTATATGTACCAATAAAACATCGAGCATCTTGACAACCGAAGCCGTAAACAGACCGTTTCTGTACCCTGTCTCCAAGACTTGTTTTAGAAGGTAATAATTAGTCCTGTTCATCGATAGAAACGCGCTTTGTTTATGTTTATTTGATTTCCGTCAGCCTGC
>NW_024387250.1:278881-335006 GCF_900408965.1 Simochromis diagramma
CACTTGCCCCTCTGAAGTGCTCAGTGGCTCATCCTGTCCCTTGTTGAGCTCAATCTTCTCCATCACATTCCTCACTTCCTCCACCTGCGTGGTCCTCACCTCCCGTGGCTCCATAATCGTTGCCTCCTCCTGGTTGTTGATCATTCAAGTTAGTTTACACAATGGCTCAAACTTTTAACTTTATCCTGCTTTACGCCTCCTGGTTTGTAGCAGACTAAGTATATATGACGTATGAAAGGGAACAGAGTGGAATTAAAGGGTGAGGGTGAAGGAGAAGCTGTTGTGACTCAGTGATGATGATGATGACCAAACGTCAGTCTACTGGAAGTGCAAAATGCTACAGACGCCTGACTCCACCAAAACATCGTGCTTAAGACTACATACCTTTTCTTCAAGGCCCGTGTACAATGTGCTCTTTAAACAACTAAAGTAAAATGTGATCATTTCTGCCCAGATTACTAACATTTAAATATCCACAAAGGTTCCGATGCAACGTTATCTATACCCATCACTATTTTATTAAGCTACACCATCACTTGATTTTATGCCATTACAGTGTGTAAGTACCTTAATACTACTTTAATTAACATAGATTCTCATTTACACATCGCATGTATCAGTTACACATCGCATGTATCAGTTACACATCGCATGTATCAGTTACATATATATCAATGAAGGAAGAAACAGGCACAAACAGATTGTCAGTTGTCTAAGTAGCTGCAATCTGCAGATCAGTCTTTTGATAACTTTGCTTTCTTTCTATCTTTAAGCGTGATAGCAGCAAAAGTGGCTGTCACTCAAGATTTGGAAAGGAAAAATAAGCCACCATATGTTGTTAACTACTGCTGAGAAAGGAACCAACACGTATAAATTATGTGCTGCTTATGTGAAAATGGGAGAAGGATTGATGATTGAATTTCTGCTTTTACAGTAAAGTGGTTTTCTAACAGGTAAACATAAGAAAATATTTTTAGACACTAAACATAAATCATAACTTTAAAAGTGCAGGATCTGAATCTTACCTTTACAAAAGGTACTCATAACATCAGCCCATCCTCTGAAGGGATTCCTGAACATTGGCTGTTAGTCTGCAGCCAGGGGTTAATATTTCATATCCGAGTTCTCCTTTTTTGCTCTTCTTCCCAAGAAGCAGTGCTGGTTTGTAGCCAAGGGCATGAAGTTTTTCAAGCTGCAATAAAGCATGATATTTATATTTATTGGACAGCCTGAGGTGTTCTTCAGTAAACTGACTAACCCACAGCAGGGCTGGACAGGGACAAAAATCAGCCCGGGCATTTTGACTAGAGACCGGCCCACCAGGTATTATAGGAAAAACCATAAAGCCTTTGAATGAAAACAAACGTCGTTGTGACAGTGATGTACACTGTCTTGTTGGTACATATGTATCAATCTAATAAACTTAAACCTACACCATCCTCCCTATTCTGGTATTCTAAGCAGTACTTAGCCAAACCCAAAGACTGCTTGGTTGAGTTAACTTCCTGAACTATCTACAACATATGGTGGAAACCTGAAATTAAGACAGAGAAGACTAGAGGTGAGACATGACCATTACTGAATATTAAAAATAATAAATGACAGATTTAGTGATATTTTCATAAACTATTTATTTACCACATCAATAAACAGCATGGCAGGGCAAAATATTTTTTATAACATGGCAACCTTTTAAAGTGAAAGGAGACAGAAAGACAGGTGAGAAAGAATAAAACTTAACTGACTTTTTGATGGCATTTTACACAAAGTACTAGTACAGTATCTAGAAAATGTGGGAAAATACTGGCATCATGTACAGTACTTTCTTCTGAAGAAATTATGTTGGGACCCTGAAAAAAACTTACTATGTACAATAATGGATTTCTATAAATTTGACATCAGATGAAAACTTTGGTTGTAAGATTCGGATAATTATTTGTTGAAAGCTAGAAATTTTAAATGAGAATAACCTGTTCAGCGCTGATGATTCAGTAAGGACATCTCCTGGTTTCATCTTCATGTTTCCCTCTCACCAGATAACCAAACCGATATCATGGCCAGCAGCTTTTACAGCTGTGGCTCCAACAAACATCAGCTGATACTAGAAAGTAATATTAAATAAATTCTAACAACAGCTTATCAAGTTTAAAGGCGCTTCTGCTGTTTAACGCGACCTCCGCTAGTTTCCTCTTTCTGGCGCAAAGCGGGAGATAAACAAGCAAGAGAGAAACGCTGATCAGCTGATCATTGATCAGTTTCATGATTGAAGTAGCAGCAGGAGAGGGAGGGGGGAGAAAGAGAGAAGAAGAGGCAGCTGTGCAGCAAAGACACAGAATAACTCCAGCTTTGTGTCTTTTTTTTATTGTAGCTGAAGTACGGGACAAATCGCTTTTATTTTCAGCTCAATACAAAACGCATAATATTAACTCTGAATACCAGAGGATTCCGTTTTTTATGGCACGGTTGGCAACTCTACTAACTAACCATATGAATAAAATAAAGTTCACCAGTAACATCATAGCACCCACCCAACTGTACAGAAACTCCATCATGCTAGCTAGTACACAGTACGAGTTATTGTAACTGACTGTAGCACAACGTTAGCACAAGGAAAATAAACTCCACCTAAACTTGGTTTGACCCAGATAGACTGCAGGTCATAACTTCTTACCTGAAGCTCATTTCACCTGACAGTCGGACTGGCGGCCACCTTGGGTCTCTCCACCTCCAGTCCTTTCCCCCATCCAGCTGCTGGCCTCCACCACTTGCTAATTTGACTGAATGTGTGAAAGCTCCACCATAGCCACTACCAAACAACTGAGTTATTTTTACACGTCTGCCAGCATCTGTCCAATCCGCCACCTTTCACTGTTTACACAGTTAGGAAAAAAGACAACAACAAAACATTGGGCCATTTAAAAGGCAAAATTAGCATCGGCCCAACGGGCAAATGCCCGGTATACCCGATGCCCCACAGACAGACTGAGGCCCCGCCGCTATTTTTGAGTGCAAAAATGTGTGGTCTCCAGCTAATGGAAAAGGCTGATGCACGATGTGCGCGTAGTGCTCTTTAAATAGAACAATTTGCCCCATTCTCTTCGCCCGTCATGTGGCAACATGTGGCGGGCTAGCAGGTTCGAGCCCTCGGCTCACCTGCCTCTGTATGTTCACCTGCTAGGGGGAGGTCCAGGCGGGTGAACTTGGACTGAAAATTCCAAGGGATGACCCCTCGTATCCTGGGCTTCCCCTGACTTTTTTTTCTTTGCTTTGGTTTTTTTCTTTTACCTGCCAGCAACAAACACACCTCCTTCTTGTCATGGCTACCAAGGACCACTCTTCTTCTGCCAACAAGTCATTGCCTGACAAAACATTATTTCCTATGTTTCCCTGGCTTTTTTGCCTTTTTTATCTCTTGTGTTTTAGACAAAAAGAAAAGAAAAAGATCTATAGATTCAGGCTTTTCTTTACCTGTGGTAGTCGGGTAGAATGACGTCACTGACACTGCTTTAATATGAAAACAAACTTTCTCAAACAAAAAACAAAACAAAAAAAGAAGTGGGTCGGTGTGTCATCTTTACCGAGCACCATACATGTTTTGCCTCACATTCAAATTATTATTTTTCCTTTTCAAAAATAATTCAGAGAGAAAAAAAACAGAGAAGTCAAATATATCAAATTTGCACGAATCTTCTAGTGAAGGTGCCTCCTCCTTCTGACCTTAGGGTAACTAATTACTCAGACAGGGACATGACAGTGCGCTGGGAAGCTGCAGCTGATGATGATGATGTTTCTTACCTCACTAAGTGGAGGCGACCTGAGACAGGTGGGGAAGAACTATTGGATTGTTGGAGTACATATTATGAAGTAAAAAAAATACAATATCTCAATAAACTGTTGTCCTGTGTCTTAAGGAGTATGAGATATCACTGTCTGCACTCTATGGAGATGGAGCTCAGAGTGAAGCTGTGGCCATACGCTACAGCACCTGTGAGTCACACATTTTCTGATCCTGAACGTTTGTCAAACTCAGGAGGGGAGAGCCTGAAACCATTTACCTAAGTCACATTAGCAGCAGTGTTCAGCCTAAAAAATAGACAAGTTAAAAGTCACGCATTTGAGTCATGCATCCATATTATTTGTTTATTTATTAAATTATTTTCGAGACACTGTTAGTTGTTAGAAGCCAGTGTTTTAATGATAGGACATATATGACAGTAATGAGACAACCTAAGATATCCAAGATTACCACAAAAACACAAATAGAATCACAGAAAGCGTGTTTCTCTCCCGTTAGTCTTTAGGCCCAGTTACCTTTTACTTTTCTGTGGTCAGTAGCCCTTCATGTCATATTCTGTCTCTGTGTACAATATAGCATTACTAATACAATAACCTGTACGTAAATGAACTTCATTGTGTAATTGATGGCAGTTCTCAAAGTACTAGTCACTTAAAGGTTAAATTTCACATCTAAATTCTCATCTTTGAATAACTAGAACTCTGAGCTATGAAATAAATGTAGTGAGGTTAAAGTATCAAATCAAAGTATCAAATTCTCTGTTATACTTTACATTTATTTTCTAAAAAAACACTTTGCTGTGCTGCCAAAATAATTTCCTCCTTTAAAGGAACAAAGTGAGTGTTAAGTGTCGTTAGCTGTGGTACTTTATCTCTTCTATGATGTTGCTGCAGGGTCTGGTGGAGGCCCGACCAGCCTCACGGTTTCTGATGAGACTGCCGTCAGCATGGTGATCAGCTGGGTACCTCCCAGTGCTCATGTCCTCCAGTATCACATGTCCTACATGGCTTTGTTTGTTTTCTGGCTTTTTTCTGTCTCTCTACACACTTTGTGGGTAAGCAGTGCGAGTGTGGTCAGGTCAGACCACTCCAGTATCTGTGTGTCATGGAGACCAGTATCTGCCGTTGATGGATATCCTATTGTAATCCAGGATGTAAAAGGTATTCTGTAATCACGTCTACAGTGATGTGAAAAGGTGTTTGCCCCCTTCCTGATTTCCTAGTGTTTTGCATATTTATCACACTTACATGTTTCCGATCATCAAACTCATTTTAATATTAGACACAGATAAGACAAGTTAATACAAAATGCAGTTTTTAAATGATGATTTCATAGATTAGGGAGAAAGATTATCCAAACCTCCCTGGTCCTGTGTAAAAACAAATTGCCCCTCTTGTTAAATCAAGGGTTAACTGTGATTAACCAATTTTGGAAACCTCAGTTCAGTGTTACTAAACACACTCAGGCCTGATTAATTGCAGACTTGTGAATCAAGAAATCAGTTAACTAGAACCTGTGTGACAAAGTGAAACAGGCTAAAAGACCTCAAAGAGCAACACATCGTGTCACCAGCCATCCTCCTGGTCCTCAGTGTTAATGCCCACTTAACTGGGTCCTTCAGTGGAAAGGCTCAAGCAGATGAAGCCTAATATAACAAGATGAGACTGACAAATATTCTATTTGAATGTTTAAAAAGAAAAATATCACAGTATCTATGCTTTCACTGAGCATATACCTGCATCAATGATGAACTCTCAAGGCTGAAAAGTCCTGGCTTTGGTCAGCCACGGTCCACTCACACGTCACCAATCCCTGACTGCTCGATCATAACAGCAATTGGGCTGCTGGGAACATGACGGCCGTTCTTCTTGATGTTAACAAGGTGCTCACCAATCTCCCTGGGAACAAACGAGATTCCTAAGACAGACAAAACAGATGTTAACAACGCTTATTCTCGTGTGTGCATGCAGCCCGTTTCAGTTGCTCCTGCTTCTTTCTCCACGCTTTAACTTTTATTACTTTCCCCCTCTGTCTTTTACTTAGGGGTTAATAAAGTATTTGGATTCTGATGAGTCTCATTGTTTAGCAAACTTCTCACTTATCAGATGGATACTCACCAATGTGAGCGTTACGCAGCATCTTCAGCAGGCAGGGCTCCTCTGGGCCTGAGGGTGTTGTAAGAGGGGCTGTCAGCTGGCTGAGGTCACGCTCTCCTATGTCCAGTGGAATATCTGCAGCAGAGCCCGCCTTCAGTGAAGTATGTTGGCTGGAAGGCTTTCAGGCCCGTCTTTGCCACTCCAGGGTCAGAGACCTTCACCTTGTTTGGATGACAGCCTGCTCCGACATTCATCTGTGGGCACAAACACCAAAACTCAAGAGACTTTACAGTGAGAAGAAAAGGCAAACCTTGCATGCCAGAGTGAAAGTGAGAGTGTGTGTGAGTGCATACTCACCCTGAATGGACTCTCAGGGATGTTAGCGTCTCCCCAGGAGACCATCACAGTGTGCTTCACAGGCTTACGTGGGGTGCAGGTGCAGGTGTATGTGCTGTTGCTATTATCCTTAACCTGGACATCCACAGAATTGACTTCACCATCCTGTGCAGAAGACAAGGGATTATAGTTCAATCAGATTTAACACACCGTATTTTTCGGACCATAAGGCGCACCAGTTTATAAGGCGCACTGTCGATGAACAGGTCTGGTTTCATCCATGAGGCGCACTGGACTATAAAACGCATTAAGCGAAACAAAACAGCCAGATAAGTCAAACTCTACTCAACTCTTTCTTCTTGCTTCCTCCACTTCCGTACCATTGATTCATTCATGTTGAAATCTCTCACAGCTGCTCTATTCTCATGTTCTACTGCGTGACTGACAGCCTTGAGTTTGAAATCCGCTTTGTCAGCATGTCTCTTAACAGGTGGCATTTTGGGGTCATGATCCACACACAATACAGTAATATTATGTTGCAGCACAGTACGTATCACTCCGCCAGGCTCCTGACTACGTAGCCGTAATGCTCCGACAATCCATCAAGCGGTGCGACTTCGTAGCTTACCAAAGTCGTACTAAAACATTTTTTGACAGATTTTTAAGCGCCGTGTATTACATAAAAAAAGGTCAGTAAGCACAACCAGAATTCATACATAAGGCGCACTGTCGATTTTTGAGATAATTAAAGGATTTTAAGTGCGACTCATAGTCCGAAAAATACGGTACATACAATATATTTAACTTATTTGTGATCATATACAAAGCCAGATATACCTGGGCTATAATTTTCAGAGCTTTTCCTCCTTGCTTGGCATCAACTGTGAGTTCACTGGGTTTTCCAACAGCCAGACCACTGCTCTGTAGGCCTGGACCGTATGCCTTAACCTAGAGAAAACTATTTTAAACAAACAATTAAAAAAGGAACAAGTCAAAGATCTACTATAGCCAAAAGATCATTTACAGACTATAGCGCTGTGAAAAAATATTTGCCTCCTTTCTGATTTCGTATCTTATTCCATATTTGTCACACTTACACTTTTCAGATCAATAAATTTTAATATGAGACAAGAATGTCTCATATTAAACGGCAGTTTTCAAGGGGAAAAAGCTATCCAAAAATACTTGGTCCTATATGAAAAAGTAACTGCACCGAATTAAATCAATTCTAACAACAGCTTATCAAGTTTAAAGGCGCTTCTGCTGTTTAACACGACCTCTGCTAGTTTCCTCTTTCTGGCGCAAAGCGGGAGATAAACAAGCAAGAGAGACGGGACTTGTGGCAGAAACGCTGATCAGCTGATCATTGATCAGTTTCATGATTGAAGTAGCAGCAGGAGAGGGAGGGGGGAGAGTGAGAGAAGAAGAGGCAGCTGTGCAGCAAAGACACAGAATAACTCCAGCTTTGTGTCTTTTTTTTATTGTAGCTGAAGTATGGGACAAATCGCTTTTATTTTCAGCTCAATACAAAACGCATAATATTAACTCTGAATACCAGAGGATTCCGTTTTTATGGCACGGTTGGCAACTCTACTAACTAACCATATGAATAAAATAAAGTTCACCAGTAACATCATAGCACCCACCCAACTGTACAGAAACTCCATCATGCTAGCTAGTACACAGTACGAGTTATTGTAACTGACTGTAGCACAACGTTAGCACAAGGAAAATAAACTCCACCTAAACTTGGTTTGACCCAGATAGACTGCAGGTCATAACTTCTTACCTGAAGCTCATTTCACCTGACAGTCGGACTGGCGGCCGCCTTGGGTCTCTCCACCTCCAGTCCTTTCCCCCATCCACCTGCTGGCCTCCACCACTTGCTAATTTGACTGAATGTGTGAAAGCTCCACCATAGCCACTACCAAACAACTGAGTTATTTTTACACGTCTGCCAGCATCTGTCCAATCCGCCACCTTTCACTGTTTACAAAGTTAGGAAAAAAAGACAACAACAAAACATTGGGCCATATAAAAGGCAAAATTAGCATCGGCCCAACGGGCAAATGCCCGGTATACCCGATGCCCCACAGACAGACTGAGGCCCCGCCGCTATTTTTGAGTGCAAAAATGTGTGGTCTCCAGCTAATGGAAAAGGCTGATGCACGATGTGCGCGTAGTGCTCTTTAAATAGAACAATTTGCCCCATTCTCTTCGCCCGTCATGTGGCAACATGTGGCGGGCTAGCAGGTTAGTAACATACAGGCCCGGGTTCGAGCCCTCGGCTCACCTGCCTCTGTATGTTCACCTGCTAGGGGGAGGTCCAGGCGGGCGATCTTGGACTGAAAATTCCAAGGGATGACCCCTCGTAGCCTGGGCTTCCCCTGACTTTTTTTTCTTTGCTTTGGTTTTTTTCTTTTACCTGCCAGCAACAAACACACCTCCTTCTTGTCATGGCTACCAAGGACCACTCTTCTTCTGCCAACAAGTCATTGCCTGACAAAACATTATTTCCTATGTTTCCCTGGCTTTTTTGCCTTTTTTTTATCTCTTGTGTTTTAGACAAAAAGAAAAGAAAAAGATCTACAGATTCAGGCTTTTCTTTACCTGTGGTAGTCGGGTAGAATGACGTCACGGACACTGCTTTAATATGAAAACAAACTTTCTCAAACAAAAAACAAAACAAAAAAAGAAGTTGCTGGGAAGCTGCAGCTGATGATGATGTTTCTTACCTCACTAAGTGGAGGCGACCTGAGACAGGTGGGGAAGAACTATTGGATTGTTGGAGTACATATTATGAAGTAAAAAAAATACAATATCTCAATAAACTGTTGTCCTGTGTCTTAAGGAGTATGAGATATCACTGTCTGCACTCTATGGAGATGGAGCTCAGAGTGAAGCTGTGGCCATACGCTACAGCACCTGTGAGTCACACATTTTCTGATCCTGAACGTTTGTCAAACTCAGGAGGGGAGAGCCTGAAACCATTTACCTAAGTCACATTAGCAGCAGTGTTCAGCCTAAAAAATAGACAAGTTAAAAGTCATGCATCCATATTATTTGTTTATTTATTAAATTATTTTCGAGACACTGTTAGTTGTCAGTTCTATGAAGCTTTGAGTATTTCGGATTAGTAGTACTGCTGTGTTTGTTGCATCATATTGCTGTAATTGTTTATATGCTTTATATATTCTGAGGTAAGTTAATCTATAGTGTTACATCATATTCTATAAGGATGTTATGTGTTTGTAGACTTTCTGCCCAGTTTGACCCATTTAGCAGAAGTCAGCCTGTTTAAGGCTCTGATATCTATTCTGTATGACTTAAAGCAGTTATGACATGGTCTGATTTTCTCACCCAATAAAGGAATATTTCATATATCAGTCTACTCTTCGTTCTATCAGACACAGTTATCACAGCTCGTACATTTGCTTTTTACACATATATGTAAGCATTGAGCCAAATGTAATAATGCCAACATACTGAAGGAACAACATTTGTCTCTTATGTATAATGCATCTATATATACACTGTCAAAGATACTTGAGTGTCTTTGAGTGAAGATTTAAGGTGATAGGACATATAAATAGCTGCAACTTGAATCTTTACTGAAGCTCAGTATTTGACACAGAGTTCACTCACATGTGCTGTACCAGTGTACCTGCACATGTCACATCTGACAATGGAAGTGATTTGATTTGAGAGTTCAAACTCACTGCTGTAATAACTAATAATGATTACTATAATATCTATAATATTGGCCATATCATATTTACACTGACTTTAGTCTCATGAACAACATTAACTGTTTGTTATTTACTAGCTAATCTTATATGACTGTTCAGTACAGATATGAAGCCCAACAATCATGTTTTACAGTCCTGTGGTCTCAGCCTCAGATACTTATTAAATCACACAGAGCTCATGTAGAAACAAACAAACGAACAAAATATGTTCTCCTTCATTTCTGTCAACCACACGTTTCCAGCTATCATGGTTGCTAGGCAACCTGGGCAGCGTGACGGAGGCTAGACCGTCCCATTTCACAAGCCTCACACTTCCAGCCTTAGCGGTCTTTGAGTACGCGGCCCTTGAGGACCGTTGAGGCTGCGTACTTTAAGGCTGCAGACCCTGAATTGGGATACAGCCATTATGCCGTGGCTGACGAGCTGGAACACACCTCAGCTGTGGCTCATGAGGCAGACCTGCAACACAAGAAAAGGAGAAAAAAAACTCTTCCACAGAGGGAGAGCCACTAGAGGTCAGCGACCGTAACCCCCCCCCCACATAAAATATCACATACAGTAAACAGACACTTTTAACAACTGTCACCAAGTGAAACTTTGGGTGACTGATGCCATCAACTCCATCCTGTAACAGTACTGCTCCAGCGCCAGTAGCGCTTGCATCCCTTCCAGCCCTTACCATCCCCAGTCACAAGGTGCACTGGAAGGATAACACCAGACCATAAAGTTGATGATGCGAAAATATTGTCTGGTGACTGACAAGAACTGGGATGAGGGACTGCCATTCCTACTGTGTGCAGCTCGTGAAGCAAAACAGGAGTCCCTTGGTTTCAGCCCTGCTGAACTAGTTTTTGGGCATAGTGTGAGAGGGCCACTAAAAACTCTGAAAGAACAGTTTTTATCTGATGTGCAGCCACAATCAAATGTGCTTGAGTTTGTCACGCAGTGTCGGGAACGTTTGTACCATGCTTGTGCAATAGCTAAGAGGTCTCTGTCAGCAGCCCAAGGGAAAATGAAGCGGCAGTATGACAGGAAGGCAGTGCAGCGTTCTTTTAAACCTGGTGATCAGGTACTCATGTTGGTGCCCACATCTGGTCCATCTCTGTCAGCCCAATTTGCGGGGCCATATGTGGTAGAGAGCAAAGTCAATGACACAGACTACATTGTTCGCACTCCGGATAGAAGGCGAAAAAACACGGCTCTGCCATATAAATATGCTGAAACTGTTTCACTCTAGGGAAGACGATCGGGAGGGCTCCATCTCACTCATTTCTGTGCCCATAAACCATGATGATGGTTTGGTGAAGGGTAGTGAAGGTCAGCCGAGTGGCAGGCTCGCAAACTCAGAGGTTCTTGGTGCCTTAGCCACGTACCTCTCCTATCTTCCTCATGACGAGAAAGATGACGTGAAAGATCTGATCCAAGCGCACCCTAGTCTGTTTGGGGATGTACCATCTAGAACCCCAGTGTTAAAGCACGACATTGACGTGGGTGATGCGTGCGCTATTAAGCAACACGCATACCGGTGGCCCCCACTCAAGAGGGAATTAATGAAAAATGAGGTACAGTACCTGCTTGAAAATGGTTTGGCGATACCTAGCCACTTGCCCCTCTGAAGTGCTCAGTGGCTCATCCTGTCCCTTGTTGAGCTCAATCTTCTCCATCACATTCCTCACTTCCTCCACCTGCGTGGTCCTCACCTCCCGTGGCTCCATAATCGTTGCCTCCTCCTGGTTGTTGATCATTCAAGTTAGTTTACACAATGGCTCAAACTTTTAACTTTATCCTGCTTTACGCCTCCTGGTTTGTAGCAGACTAAGTATATATGACGTATGAAAGGGAACAGAGTGGAATTAAAGGGTGAGGGTGAAGGAGAAGCTGTTGTGACTCAGTGATGATGATGATGACCAAACGTCAGTCTACTGGAAGTGCAAAATGCTACAGACGCCTGACTCCACCAAAACATCGTGCTTAAGACTACATACCTTTTCTTCAAGGCCCGTGTACAATGTGCTCTTTAAACAAACTAAAGTAAAATGTGATCATTTCTGCCCAGATTACTAACATTTAAATATCCACAAAGGTTCCGATGCAACGTTATCTATACCCATCACTATTTTATTAAGCTACACCATCACTTGATTTTATGCCATTTACAGTGTGTAAGTACCTTAATACTACTTTAATTAACATAGATTCTCATTTACACATCGCATGTATCAGTTACACATCGCATGTATCAGTTACACATCGCATGTATCAGTTACATATATATCAATGAAGGAAGAAAACAGGCACAAACAGATTGTCAGTTGTCTAAGTAGCTGCAATCTGCAGATCAGTCTTTTGATAACTTTGCTTTCTTTCTATCTTTAAGCGTGATAGCAGCAAAAGTGGCTGTCACTCAAGATTTGGAAAGGAAAAATAAGCCACCATATGTTGTTAACTACTGCTGAGAAAGGAACCAACACGTATAAATTATGTGCTGCTTATGTGAAAATGGGAGAAGGATTGATGATTGAATTTCTGCTTTTACAGTAAAGTGGTTTTCTAACAGGTAAACATAAGAAAATATTTTTAGACACTAAACATAAATCATAACTTTAAAAGTGCAGGATCTGAATCTTACCTTTACAAAGGTACTCATAACATCAGCCCATCCTCTGAAGGGATTCCTGAACATTGGCTGTTAGTCTGCAGCCAGGGGTTAATATTTCATATCCGAGTTCTCCTTTTTTGCTCTTCTTCCCAAGAAGCAGTGCTGGTTTGTAGCCAAGGGCATGAAGTTTTTCAAGCTGCAATAAAGCATGATATTTATATTTATTGGACAGCCTGAGGTGTTCTTCAGTAAACTGGACTACCCCACAGCAGGGCTGGACAGGGACAAAACATCAGCCCGGGCATTTTGACTAGAGACCGGCCCACCAGGTATTATAGGAAAAACCATAAAGCCTTTGAATGAAAACAAACGTCGTTGTGACAGTGATGTACACTGTCTTGTTGGTACATACGTATCAATCTAATAAACTTAAACCTACACCATCCTCCCTATTCTGGTATTCTAAGCAGTACTTAGCTGAAACCCAAAGACTGCTTGGTTGAGTTAACTTCCTGAACTATCTACAACATATGGTGGAAACCTGAAATTAAGACAGAGAAGACTAGAGGTGAGACATGACCATTACTGAATATTAAAAATAATAAATGACAGATTTAGTGATATTTTCATAAACTATTTATTTACCACATCAATAAACAGCATGGCAGGGCAAAATATTTTTTCTAACATGGCAACCTTTTAAAAGTGAAAGGAGACAGAAAGACAGGTGAGAAAGAATAAAACTTAACTGACTTTTTGATGGCATTTTACACAAAGTACTAGTACAGTATCTAGAAAATGTGGGAAAATACTGGCATCATGTACAGTACTTTCTTCTGAAGAAATTATGTTGGGACCCTGAAAAAAACTTACTATGTACAATAATGGATTTCTATAAATTTGACATCAGATGAAAACTTTGGTTGTAAGATTCGGATAATTATTTGTTGAAAGCTAGAAATTTTAAATGAGAATAACCTGTTCAGCGCTCATGATTCAGTAAGGACATCTCCTGGTTTCATCTTCATGTTTCCCTCTCACCAGATAACCAAACCGATATCATGGCCAGCAGCTTTTACAGCTGTGGCTCCAACAAACATCAGATGATACTAGAAAGTAATATTAAATAAATTCTAACAACAGCTTATCAAGTTTAAAGGCGCTTCTGCTGTTTAACACGACCTCTGCTAGTTTCCTCTTTCTGGCGCAAAGCGGGAGATAAACAAGCAAGAGAGAAATGCTGATCAGCTGATCATTGATCAGTTTCATGATTGAAGTAGCAGCAGGAGAGGGAGGGGGGAGAATGAGAGAAGAAGAGGCAGCTGTGCAGCAAAGACACAGAATAACTCCAGCTTTGTGTCTTTTTTTTATTGTAGCTGAAGTACGGGACAAATCGCTTTTATTTTCAGCTCAATACAAAACGCATAATATTAACTCTGAATACCAGAGGATTCCGTTTTTTATGGCATGGTTGGCAACTCTACTAACTAACCATATGAATAAAATAAAGTTCACCAGTAACATCATAGCACCCACCCAACTGTACAGAAACTCTGTCATGCTAGCTAGTACACAGTAAGAGTTATTGTAACTGACTGTAGCACAACGTTAGCACAAGGAAAATAAACTCCACCTAAACTTGGTTTGACCCAGATAGACTGCAGGTCATAACTTCTTACCTGAAGCTCATTTCACCTGACAGTCGGACTGGCGGCCGCCTTGGGTCTCTCCACCTCCGCCACCCCTTTCCCCCATCCACCTGCTGGCCTCCACCACTTGCTAATTTTACTGAATCTGTGAAAGCGCCACCATAGCCACTACCAAACAACTGAGTTATTTTTACACGTCTGCCAGCATCTGTCCAATCCGCCACCTTTCACTGTTTACAGGGTTAGGGAAAAAAGACAACAACAAAACATTGGGCCATTTAAAAGGCAAAATTAGCATCGGCCCAACGGGCAAATGCCCGGTATACCCGATGGCCAGTCCAGCTATGCCCCACAGACAGACTGAGGCCCCGCCGCTATTTTTGAGTGCAAAAATGTGTGGTCTCCAGCTAATGGAAAAGGCTGATGCACGATGTGCGCGTAGTGCTCTTTAAATAGAACAATTTGCCCCATTCTCTTCGCCTGTCATGTGGCAACATGTGGCGGGCTAGCAGGTTAGTAACATACAGGCCTGGGTTCGAGCCCTCGGCTCACCTGCCTCTGTATGTTCACCTGCTAGGGGGAGGTCCAGGCGGGCGATCTTGGAGTCAAAATTCCAAGGGATGACCCCTCGTAGCCTGGGCTTCCCCTGACTTTTTTTTCTTTGCTTTGGTTTTTTTCTTTTACCTGCCAGCAACAAACACACCTCCTTGTTGTCATGGCTACCAAGGACCACTCTTCTTCTGCCAACAAGTCATTGCCTGACAAAACATTATTTCCTATGTTTCCCTGGCTTTTTTATCTCTTGTGTTTTAGACAAAAAGAAAAGAAAAAGATCTACAGATTCAGGCTTTTCTTTACCTGTGGTAGTCGGGTAGAATGACGTCACTGACACTGCTTTAATATGAAAACAAACTTTCTCAAACAAAAAACAAAACAAAAAAAAGAAGTGGGTCGGTGTGTCATCTTTACCGAGCACCATACATGTTTTGCCTCATATTCAAATTATTATTTTTCCTTTTCAAAAATAATTCAGAGAGAAAAAAAACAGAGAAGTCAAATATATCAAATTTGCACGAATCTTCTAGTGAAGGTGCCTCCTCCTTCTGACCTTAGGGTAACTAATTTCTCAGACAGTGACATGACAGTGCGCTGGGAAGCTGCAGCTGATGATGATGTTTCTTACCTCACTAAGTGGAGGCGACCTGAGACAGGTGGGGAAGAACTATTGGATTGTTGGAGTACATATTATGAAGTAAAAAAAATACAATATCTCAATAAACTGTTGTCCTGTGTCTTAAGGAGTATGAGATATCACTGTCTGCACTCTATGGAGATGGAGCTCAGAGTGAAGCTGTGGCCATACGCTACAGCACCTGTGAGTCACACATTTTCTGATCCTGAACGTTTGTCAAACTCAGGAGGGGAGAGCCTGAAACCATTTACCTAAGTCACATTAGCAGCAGTGTTCAGCCTAAAAAATAGACAAGTTAAAAGTCATGCATCCATATTATTTGTTTATTTATTAAATTATTTTCGAGACACTGTTAGTTGTTAGAAGCCAGTGTTTTAATGATAGGACATATATGACAGTAATGAGACAACCTAAGATATCCAAGATTAGCACAAAAACACAAATAGAATCACAGAAAGCGTGTTTCTCTCCCGTTAGTCTTTAGGCCCAGTTACCTTTTACTTTTCTGTGGTCAGTAGCCCTTCATGTCATATTCTGTCTCTATGTACAATATAGCACTACTAATACAATAACCTGTACGTAAATGAACTTCATTGTGTAACTGATGGCAGTTCTCAAAGTACTAGTCACTTAAAGGTTAAATTTCACATCTAAATTCTCATCTTTGAATAACTAGAACTCTGAGCTATGAAATAAATGTAGTGAGGTTAAAGTATCAAATCAAAGTATCAAATTCTCTGTTATACTTTACATTTATTTTCTAAAAAAACACTTTGCTCTGCTGCCAAAATAATTTCCTCCTTTAAAGGAACAAAGTGAGTGTTAAGTGTTGTTAGCTGTGGTACTTTATCTCTTCTATGATGTTGCTGCAGGGTCTGGTGGAGGCCCGACCAGCCTCACGGTTTCTGATGAGACTGCCGTCAGCATGGTGATCAGCTGGGTACCTCCCAGTGCTCATGTCCTCCAGTATCACATGTCCTACATGGCTTTGTTTGTTTTCTGGCTTTTTTCTGTCTCTCTACACACTTTGTGGGTAAGCAGTGCGAGTGTGGTCAGGTCAGACCACTCCAGTATCTGTGTGTCATGGAGACCAGTATCTGCCGTTGATGGATATCCAATTGTAATCCAGGATGTAAAAGGTATTCTGTAATCACGTCTACAGTGATGTGAAAAGGTGTTTGCCCCCTTCCTGATTTCCTAGTGTTTTGCATATTTATCACACTTACATGTTTCCGATCATCAAACTCATTTTAATATTAGACACAGATAAGACAAGTTCATACAAAATGCAGTTTTTAAATGATGATTTCATAGATTAGGGAGAAAGATTATCCAAACCTCCCTGGTCCTGTGTAAAAACAAATTGCCCCTCTTGTTAAATCAAGGGTTAACTGTGATTAACCAATTTTGGAAACCTCAGTTCAGTGTTACTAAACACACTCAGGCCTGATTAATTGCAGACTTGTGAATCAAGAAATCAGTTAACTAGAACCTGTGTGACAAAGTGAAACAGGCTAAAAGACCTCAAAGAGCAACACATCGTGTCACCAGCCATCCTCCTGGTCCTCAGTGTTAATGCCCACTTAACTGGGTCCTTCAGTGGAAAGGCTCAAGCAGATGAAGCCTAATATAACAAGATGAGACTGACAAATATTCTATTTGAATGTTTAAAAAGAAAAATATCACAGTATCTATGCTTTCACTGAGCATATACCTGCATCAATGATGAACTCTCAAGGCTGAAAAGTCCTGGCTTTGGTCAGCCACGGTCCACTCACACGTCACCAATCCCTGACTGCTTGATCATAACAGCAGTTGGGCTGCTGGGAACATGACGGCCGTTCTTCTTGATGTTTTTTTTTTTTTTTTGCCTGTCCCGTTTGGCTCTTTTGCCATCAGAATTATTGTCTAAAGGCAAAGAAAGATGCCCAACGGATTTACTTTACCAAATTGACCATCCCAGCCTTGCCATAATGGTCCATTTGATTCACCTTTTATTGTTTATTTTATTTTCACTTGCTGAATACAGGACAGACTTGACTGGGGGAAAGAAAGGGAGAAAGAAAGAGGGAAAGAGAAACAGCTGAGAAGAGGGACGGGGGAGAAGGGCAAAAAACAAAAACCAACAGAATGGGCAGAAGAAAAAAAAAAGAAAAAAAAATGCATATATCGATCACCTGGATCACCTGTTGAGAAAGAAAAAAGAAAACAAGCAGAAGAGAACAAGAGTAATAGAATAAACAACATCACAATGATATATGGGAATATGACAGTAAATACTAAATATTAAACATTATTGTGCAGCTCATAAGATCAACAGAACACAGTGTGCTTTGAGGTAGGAGCCAAAAAGGGTGTAGTTTGTGTGTGTGATCACCCGTGTGTACACCTGTGAGCATGGACGCGCTTGTTTTTTTAAAAGGTTCCTTCATGTAATGATCTGCTAGAGGGTGTGGGGGAGCCACAGCCCCGTCCTCCAGGGCATGAAGCAGGTATGGAGGAGATCAAAACTCCAGACATCCAGAGGCCCCCAGAACACAAGAGACCAAGGAAGACCAACAGAGGGGCAGCCGCACCACTGTCCCAGAAAGAGCTGAGGAGAGTCCCAGATGAGGGCTCACTCAGCAGCCGCGGAGCAGAAGCCAGGGGGAGTTGCAGTGACGCGCCCGTGAGCTCCGCCGGCAGCCAGCCGTGCCTGAGTGACCGAGCCCCAGGCCGAGAGGCCGGGGGCACCCCACCTCCGAAGTGGCCCGAGCGAGCCCCAGGCTCCAGGCCCCGATAAGCGGCCGCCAAGGAGTGAGCCGGTGTGTACCTGGACGCCCATCCCCAGACACAAAGAACCACCAACGCACCAATACCTGAGGGAATCCGCCACTGGCAGGGGAAGTGGTGGTGGGGGGAGATAGGCCTCCAAACCTTGGAGGGCCTGAGATGTCCCCAGAGAGGTGGCGTCTGATACCCAACCTGACATATAGACACAGAAATACAGGCACACACATATACAAACATCCATTCCCACCCTCATGCTCTCATATGCACTTACTCCACACTCAACCAACGTGGAGACAGACATAAAGAGACGCTGTACACACGATCACACTCCCCAAGTGTACTCTACGAACCGGGTCTAGGTACCCTTGCCCTGGAGGGGGGAACTGCACCCAGACCCAGGTGGTGTTACCCTTTTCCCTGCGGTGGGGAGAGGCAGACCACCCCGACTCCGCAGCAGCAGGGAGGCCCCACACTCCAGACCGCAGTCGGACGGCCAACTCCTCCTCCTAGCCCCCCCGCTCCAGCAGGCCGCAGAGAACGGGGGTGAGAGAAGACTCCAAACCTCCCTTCACCCGCTCATTGTAGTGTTGATGCATGTGTGTTCTAAGGTGCATTTAAAACCCAGGAGGGCATGGAGCTACCTGCCAGAGAGCAGCAGGTAAGCGCATAGTCCCTCCTGCTAGCCCTCAATGTCTACGTGTATTTAAAATTGAGAGGTGGGCAACGACGCCAGGGGTGGGGTGTACACCCTGATGGTACTTTGGACTCCATGTATCGTGCCCACCCCCAAGATCCTATATGTATGTGTAATGAGAGTGTGAGTAATGTGAATGTCTAAGTTGTGGGATAAAATTGAGGCAGAGGCAGCCAGAAGGGGACAGAGGGGGGGGTAGCCTCCTCTGCACCCTGGTGACATACCCCTACTCCAAGGCCCTGCATGTGTGGGTGGTTGTGGTGGAGCGGGAAGAGGGAGGCAGCTGGAGATGGGGAGGGAAGGAAGGGAGGGGCAAGTGACCCCTCCCTGGGGCCAGCTCCCCCGCTGACCCCAGTAGGCACCCCCATACTCCGCGACCCGCCAGGGAAAGGGGGCCCAGGCCCATCCAGACCGGGGCCCAGTGCAGCAGCGCCTCCCGGCACCACAGAGCTCGGGACAGCCCACCCAACCCCACCACAGAGAAAACTGCACCCACCCCACCATCCACTCATCTTCCAGACTACATAAGACAATAGACGCCCAGGCTGAGATCTTCCTCCACCTCTCCTGTATCTCCCCCTCCTGCAGAGAGAGTTCCTGAAGAGAGGAAAGCTCCTGCAAGATGTGACAATCTCCCCCACCAGTTGAAGTGCCCCCCCAGGTGGCTTGACGCACCGGCGGCACCCTGCGCCAGGGCTGGGCCCCCATGCACCAGCCCGCCCACAACCCCGGCAACACACCAACCAGGACACAAGCCCCCGAGTTCTTCTTGATGTTAACAAGGTGCTCACCAATCTCCCTGGGAACAAACGAGATTCCTAAGACAGACAGACAAAACAGATGTTAACAACGCTTATTCTTGTGTGTGCATGCAGCCCGTTTCAGTTGCTCCTGCTTCTTTCTCCACGCTTTAACTTTTATTACTTTCCCCCTCTGTCTTTTACTTAGGGGTTAATAAAGTATTTGGATTCTGATGAGTCTCATTGTTTAGCAAACTTCTCACTTATCAGACGGACACTCACCAATGTGAGCGTTACGCAGCATCTTCAGCAGGCAGGGCTCCTCTGGGTCTAAGGGACAAGGGATTATAGTTCAATCAGATTTAACACACCGTATTTTTCGGACCATAAGGGCACCAGTTTATAAGGCGCACTGTCGATGAACAGGTCTGGTTTCATACATGAGGCGCACTGGACTATAAAACGCATTAAGCGAAACAAAACAGCCAGATAAGTCAAACTTTACTCAACTCTTTCTTCTTGCTTCCTCCACTTCCGTACCATTGATTCATTCATGTTGAAATCTCTCGCAGCTGCTCTATTCTCATGTTCTACTGCGTGACAGTCTTGAGTTTGAAATCCGCTTCGTCAGCATGTCTCTTAACAGGTGGCATTTTGGGTTCATTATCCACACACAATACAGTAATATTATGTTGCAGCACAGTACGTATCACTCCGCGAGGCTCCTGACTACGTAGCCGTAATGCTCCGACAATCCATCAAGCGGTGCTACTTCGTAGCTTACCAAAGTCGTACTAAAACATTTTTTGACAGATTTTTAAGCGCCGTGTATTACATAACATCGGTTCAAGGTCAGTAAGCACAACCAGAATTCATACATAAGGCGCACTGTCGGTTTTTGAGATAATTAAAGGATTTTAAGTGCGACTCATAGTCCGAAAAATACGGTACATACAATATATTTAACATATTTGTGATCATATACAAAGCCAGATATACCTGGGCTATAATTTTCAGAGGAGCTTTTCCTCCTTGCTTGGCATCAACTGTGAATTCACTGGGTTTTCCAACAGCCAGACCACTGCTCTGTAGGCCTGGACCGTACGCCTTAACCTAGAGAAAACTATTTTAAACAAACAATTAAAAAAGGAACAAGTCAAAGATCTACTATAGCCAAAAGATCATTTGCAGACTATAGCGCTGTGGAAAAATATTTGCCTCCTTTCTGATTTCGTATCTTATTCCATATTTGTCACACTTACACGTTTCAGATCAATAAATTTTAATATGAGACAAGAATCTCTCATATTAAACGGCAGTTTTCAAGGGGAAAAAGCTATCCAAACATACTTGGTCCTATATGAAAAAGTAATTGCACCGAAAACCTGATACCTTGTGTGTCACCTCTGACACCAAGAACTGTAGCAAGCGTTTGGTGCTAGAGGTCACATTTTGAGTTTGTGAAGATATTTAAGGTCGACACACGTAATTAGCGGCAGGTGTGTTGTTGATCGGTCCTATATGAAAAAGTAATTGCACCGAATTAAATAAATTCTAACAACAGCTTATCAAGTTTAAAGGCGCTTCTGCTGTTTAACACGACCTCTGCTAGTTTCCTCTTTCTGGCGCAAAGCGGGAGATAAACAAGCAAGAGAGACGGGACTTGTGGCAGAAACGCCGATCAGCTGATCATTGATCAGTTTCATGATTGAAGTAGCAGCAGGAGAGGGAGGGGGGAGAATGAGAGAAGAAGAGGCAGCTGTGCAGCAAAGACACAGAATAACTCCAGCTTTGTGTCTTTTTATATTGTAGCTGAAGTACGGGACAAATCGCTTTTATTTTCAGCTCAATACAAAACGCATAATATTAACTCTGAATACCAGAGGATTCCGTTTTTTATGGCACGGTTGGCAACTCTACTAACTAACCATATGAATAAAATAAAGTTCACCAGTAACATCATAGCACCCACCCAACTGTACAGAAACTCCATCATGCTAGCTAGTACACAGTAAGAGTTATTGTAACTGACTGTAGCACAACGTTAGCACAAGGAAAATAAACTCCACCTAAACTTGGTTTGACCCAGATAGACTGCAGGTCATAACTTCTTACCTGAAGCTCATTTCACCTGACAGTCGGACTGGCGGCTGCCTTGGGTCTCTCCACCTCCAGTCCTTTCCCCCATCCACCTGCTGGCCTCCACCACTTGGTAATTTGACTGAATGTGTGAAAGCTCCACCATAGCCACTACCAAACAACTGAGTTATTTTTACACGTCTGCCAGCATCTGTCCAATCCGCCACCTTTCACTGTTTACACAGTTAGGAAAAAAAGACAACAACAAAACATTGGGCCATTTAAAAGGCAAAATTAGCATCGGCCCACCGGGCAAATGCCCGGTATACCCGATGGCCAGTCCAGCTATGCCCCACAGACAGACTGAGGCCCCGCCGCTATTTTTGAGTGCAAAAATGTGTGGTCTCCAGCTAATGGAAAAGGCTGATCGCACGATGTGCGCGTAGTGCTCTTTAAATAGAACAATTTGCCCCATTCTCTTCGCCCGTCATGTGGCAACATGTGGCGGGCTAGCAGGTTAGTAACATACAGGCCCGGGTTCGAGCCCTCGGCTCACCTGCCTCTGTATGTTCACCTGCTAGGGGGAGGTCCAGGCGGGCGATCTTGGACTGAAAATTCCAAGGGATGACCCCTCGTAGCCTGGGCTTCCCCTGACTTTTTTTCTTTGCTTTGGGTTTTTTTCTTTTACCTGCCAGCAACAAACACACCTCCTTGTTGTCATGGCTACCAAGGACCACTCTTCTTCTGCCAACAAGTCATTACCTGACAAAACATTATTTCCTATGTTTCCCTGGCTTTTTTTTTTTTTTATCTCTTGTGTTTTAGACAAAAAGAAAAGAAAAAGATCTACAGATTCAGGCTTTTCTTTACCTGTGGTAGTCGGGTAGAATGACGTCACTGACACTGCTTTAATATGAAAACAAACTTTCTCAAACAAAAAACAAAACAAAAAAAGAAGTGGGTCGGTGTGTCATCTTTACCGAGCACCATACATGTTTTGCCTCACATTCAAATTATTATTTTTCCTTTTCAAAAATAATTC
The DNA here is from genome assembly GCF_900408965.1 of Simochromis diagramma. Lineage (NCBI taxonomy): Eukaryota > Metazoa > Chordata > Actinopteri > Cichliformes > Cichlidae > Simochromis > Simochromis diagramma. The sequence continues at coordinate 301,626 of NW_024387250.1, forward strand.
ATAGAGAAAAAAACAGAGAAGTCAAATATATCAAATTTGCACGAATCTTCTAGTGAAGGTGCCTCCTCCTTCTGACCTTAGGGTAACTAATTTCTCAGACAGTGACATGACAGTGCGCTGGGAAGCTGCAGCTGATGATGATGTTTCTTACCTCACTAAGTGGAGGCGACCTGAGACAGGTGGGAAAGAACTATTGGATTGTTGGAGTACATATTATGAAGTAAAAAAATACAATATCTCAATAAACTGTTGTCCTGTGTCTTAAGGAGTATGAGATATCACTGTCTGCACTCTATGGAGATGGAGCTCAGAGTGAAGCTGTGGCCATACGCTACAGCACCTGTGAGTCACACATTTTCTGATCCTGAACGTTTGTCAAACTCAGGAGGGGAGAGCCTGAAACCATTTACCTAAGTCACATTAGCAGCAGTGTTCAGCCTAAAAAATAGACAAGTTAAAAGTCATGCATCCATATTATTTGTTTATTTATTAAATTATTTTCGAGACACTGTTAGTTGTTAGAAGCCAGTGTTTTAATGATAGGACATATATGACAGTAATGAGACAACCTAAGATATCCAAGATTACCACAAAAACACAAATAGAATCACAGAAAGCATGTTTCTCTCCCGTTAGTCTTTAGGCCCAGTTACCTTTTACTTTTCTGTGGTCAGTAGATCTACAGATTCAGGCTTTTCTTTACCTGTGGTAGTCGGGTAGAATGACGTCACTGACACTGCTTTAATATGAAAACAAACTTTCTCAAACAAAAAACAAAAACAAAAAAAGAAGTGGGTCGGTGTGTCATCTTTACCGAGCACCATACATGTTTTGCCTCACATTCAAATTATTATTTTTCCTTTTCAAAAATAATTCATAGAGAAAACAACAGAGAAGTCAAATATATCAAATTTGCACGAATTCCATGGCCGGCAGGTAGCGCAGAGCATTTGCCGGTGTTGTGTCTAAAAGTGATTGTCAGCCAGAAAGTGATTGCCAGCCAGAAAGTGATTGCCATCCGCGGGAGGGCGCGCAGCTGCTTAAAGCTGCAGCGCCCGGATTACTTGCGTTGCCAGCTACTTCCGTGCAACTGATATAACGTGGGGGGGAAAAAAAACCCAAACACATTTATGCCTTTGTTATTAGGCAAAGGTATGCATTTATGGAGCTTTAACGTTTCTTGTAACCGAATTATGACGCTTATCAGACAGTTGCTTTCAGTGTGTAGCGCAGTCACGAATGACTACACGCATCCGATGGAATAATTAATCCCTACAGGTTTAGTATGTCTACCATAGCTCGACTGGCCATCGGGTATACCGGGCATTTGCCCGGTGGGCCGATGCTAATTTTGCCCTTTAAATGGCCCAATGTTTTGTTGTTGTCTTTTTTTCCTAACCATGTAAACAGTGAAAGGTGGCGGATTGGACAGATGCTGGCAGACGTGTAAAAATAACTCAATTGTTTGGTAGTGGCTATGGTGGAGCTTTCACAGATTCAGTAAAATTAGCAAGTGGTGGAGGCCAGCAGCTGGATGGGGGAAAGGACTGGAGGTGGAGAGACCCAAGGCGGCCGCCAGTCCAACTGTCAGGTGAAATGAGCTTCAGGTAAGAAGTTATGACCTGCAGTCTATCTGGGTCAAACCAAGTTTAGGTGGAGTTTATTTTCCTTGTGCTAACTTGTGCTAACGTTGTGCTACAGTCAGTTACAATAACTCTTACTGTGTACTAGCTAGCATGATGGAGTTTCTGTACAGTTGGGTGGGTGCTATGATGTTACTGGTGAACTTTATTTTATTCATATGGTTAGTTAGTAGAGTTGCCAACCGTGCCATAAAAAACGGAATCCTCTGGTATTCAGAGTTAATATTATGCGTTTTGTATTGAGCTGAAAATAAAAGTGATTTGTCCCGTACTTCAGCTACAATAAAACAAAAGACACAAAGCTGGAGTTATTCTGTGTCTTTGCTGCACAGCTGCCTCTTCTTCTCTCACTCTCCCCCCTCCCTCTCCTGCTGCTACTTCAATCATGAAACTGATCAATGATCAGCTGATCAGCATTTCTCTCTTGCTTGTTTATCTCCCGCTTTGCGCCAGAAAGAGGAAACTAGCAGAGGTCGTGTTAAACAGCAGAAGCGCCTTTAAACTTGATAAGCTGTTGTTAGAATTTATTTAATATTACTTTCTAGTATCAGCTGATGTTTGCTGGTGTGGTGAGGCTGTTGGAGATAATGTTGGTACAAGGGGGGTCCTGAAAGCATGTGCTGATTAGCTTCAGTTTCTTCTCTGAAGTTGCTCTATTTCCCTTCAGGTTTCTCTCAGACCAAGATTGAATGTGATGACAAGGGTGATGGATGGTGTGACATGTGCTGCTGGCCCACAGAACCAGGCGAGTATGCTGTCCATGTGCTCTGCAACAATGAGGACATCCAACACTCTCAGTTAAGATTAGTTTTCACGATTGTTGCCTCAAGACCTGAGATCATGGTGGTGGGCTTGTGATGGACACACTTTTCATGGCTGAAACCTCTCCTGTAGAGGCTAAGCCTAGGCTTGAAGCCACTGGGGTGTTCGTTGGCAGGGGTGACGCAATGTCACTGGTATGCATGAACTGATTAAACTTGATACAGTCCAATAACTCCAGCCTTACTCATCTTGTCCTTCAGATTCTTTATTTCCAGGATTTAACAGCAGCACAGCGGACACAAACTGTTTGCTTCCTCCCGATCAACAACACACCTGCCGCTAATTACGTGTGTCGACCTTAAATATCTTCACAAACTCAAAATGTGACCTCTAGCACCAAACGCTTGCTACAGTTCTTGGTGTCAGAGGTGACACACAAGGTATCGGGTTTTCGGTGCAATTACTTTTTCATATAGGACCAAGTATGTTTGGATAGCTTTTTCCCCTTGAAAACTGCCGTTTAATATGAGACATTCTTGTCTAATATTAAAATTTATTGATCTGAAACGTGTAAGTGTGACAAATATGGAATAAGATACGAAATCAGAAAGGAGGCAAATATTTTTCCACAGCGCTATAGTCTGTAAATGATCTTTTGGCTATAGTAGATCTTTGACTTGTTCCTTTTTTAATTGTTTGTTTAAAATAGTTTTCTCTAGGTTAAGGCGTACGGTCCAGGCCTACAGAGCAGTGGTCTGGCTGTTGGAAAACCCAGTGAACTCACAGTTGATGCCAAGCAAGGAGGAAAAGCTCCTCTGAAAATTATAGCCCAGGTATATCTGGCTTTGTATATGATCACAAATATGTTAAATATATTGTATGTACCGTATTTTTCGGACTATGAGTCGCACTTAAAATCCTTTAATTATCTCAAAAATCGACAGTGCGCCTTATGTATGAATTTTGCTTGTGCTTACTGACCTTGAACCGATTTTATGTGATACACAGCGCTAAAAAATCTGTCAAAAAGTGTTTTAGTACAACTTTGGTAAGCTACGAAGTCGCACCGCTTGATGGATTGTCGGAGCATTACGGCTACGTAGTCAGGAGCCTGGCGGAGTGATACGTACTGTGCTGCAACATAATATTACTGTATTGTGTGTGGATCATGACCCCAAAATGCCACCTGTTAAGAGACATGCTGACGAAGCGGATTTCAAACTCAAGGCTGTCAGTCACGCAGTAGAACATGAGAATAGAGCAGCTGCGAGAGATTTCAACATGAATGAATCAATGGTACGGAAGTGGAGGAAGCAAGAAGAAAGAGTTGAGTAAAGTTTGACTTATCTGGCTGTTTTGTTTCGCTTAATGCGTTTTATAGTCCAGTGCGCCTCATGGATGAAACCAGACCTGTTCATCGACAGTGCGCCTTATAAACTGGTGCGCCTTATGGTCCGAAAAATACGGTGTGTTAAATCTGATTGATCTATAATCCCTTGTCTTCTGCACAGGATGGTGAAGTCAATTCTGTGGATGTCCAGGTTAAGGATAATAGCAACAGCACATACACCTGCACCTACACCCCACGTAAGCCTGTGAAGCACACTGTGATGGTCTCCTGGGGAGACACTAACATCCCTGAGAGTCCATTCAGGGTGAGTATGCACTCACACACTCTCTCACTTTCACTCTGGCATGCAAGGTTTGCCTTTTCTTCTCACTGTAAAGTCTCTTGAGTTTTGGTGTTTGTGCCCACAGATGAATGTCGGAGCAGGCTGTCATCCAAACAAGGTGAAGGTCTCTGACCCTGGAGTGGCAAAGACGGGCCTCAAAGCCTTCCAGCCAACATACTTCACTGAAGGCGGGCTCTGCTGCAGATATTCCACTGGACATAGGAGAGCGTGACCTCAGCCAGCTGACAGCCCCTCTTACAACACCCTCAGGCCCAGAGGAGCCCTGCCTGCTGAAGATGCTGCGTAACGCTCACATTGGTGAGTGTCCATCTGATAAGTGAGAAGTTTGCTAAACAATGAGACTCATCAGAATCCAAATACTTTATTAACCCCTAAGTAAAAGACAGAGGGGGAAAGTAATAAAAGTTAAAGCGTGGAGAAAGAAGCAGGAGCAACTGAAACGGGCTGCATGCACACACGAGAATAAGCGTTGTTAACATCTGTTTTGTCTGTCTTAGGAATCTCGTTTGTTCCCAGGGAGATTGGTGAGCACCTTGTTAACATCAAGAAGAACGGCCGTCATGTTCCCAGCAGCCCAATTGCTGTTATGATCGAGCAGTCAGGGATTGGTGACGTGTGCGTGTGAGTGGACCGTGGCTGACCAAAGCCAGGACTTTTCAGCCTTGAGAGTTCATCATTGATGCAGGTATATGCTCAGTGAAAGCATAGATACTGTGATATTTTTCTTTTTAAACATTCAAATAGAATATTTGTCAGTCTCATCTTGTTATATTAGGCTTCATCTGCTTGAGCCTTTCCACTGAAGGACCCAGTTAAGTGGGCATTAACACTGAGGACCAGGAGGATGGCTGGTGACACGATGTGTTGCTCTTTGAGGTCTTTTAGCCTGTTTCACTTTGTCACACAGGTTCTATTTAACTGATTTCTTGATTCACAAGTCTGCAATTAATCAGGCCTGAGTGTGTTTAGTAACACTGAACTGAGGTTTCCAAAATTGGTTAATCACAGTTAACCCTTGATTTAACAAGAGGGGCAATTTGTTTTTACACAGGACCAGGGAGGTTTGGATAATCTTTCTCCCTAATCTATGAAATCATCATTTAAAAACTGCATTTTGTATTAACTTGTCTTATCTGTGTCTAATATTAAAATGAGTTTGATGATCGGAAACATGTAAGTGTGATAAATATGCAAAACACTAGGAAACCAGGAAGGGGGCAAACACCTTTTCACATCACTGTAGACGTGATTACAGAATACCTTTTACATCCTGGATTACAATTGGATATCCATCAACGGCAGATACTGGTCTCCATGACACACAGATACTGGAGTGGTCTGACCTGACCACACTCGCACTGCTTACCCACAAAGTGTGTAGAGAGACAGAAAAAAGCCAGAAAACAAACAAAGCCATGTAGGACATGTGATACTGGAGGACATGAGCACTGGGAGGTACCCAGCTGATCACCATGCTGACGGCAGTCTCATCAGAAACCGTGAGGCTGGTCGGGCCTCCACCAGACCCTGCAGCAACATCATAGAAGAGATAAAGTACCACAGCTAACGACACTTAACACTCACTTTGTTCCTTTAAAGGGGGAAATTATTTTGGCAGCAGAGCAAAGTGTTTTATTAGAAAATAAATGTAAAGTATAACAGAGAATTTGATACTTTGATTTGATACTTTAACCTCACTACATTTATTTCATAGCTCAGAGTTCTAGTTATTCAAAGATGAGAATTTAGATGTGAAATTTAACCTTTAAGTGACTAGTACTTTGAGAACTGCCATCAATTACACAATGAAGTTCATTTACGTACAGGTTATTGTATTAGTAATGCTATATTGTACATAGAGACAGAATATGACATGAAGGGCTACTGACCACAGAAAAGTAAAAGGTAACTGGGCCTAAAGACTAACGGGAGAGAAACACGCTTTCTGTGATTCTATTTGTGTTTTTGTGCTAATCTTGGATATCTTAGGTTGTCTCATTACTGTCATATATGTCCTATCATTAAAACACTGGCTTCTAACAACTAACAGTGTCTCGAAAATAATTTAATAAATAAACAAATAATATGGATGCATGACTCAATGGTGACTTTAACTTGTCTATTTTTTAGGCTGAACACTGCTGCTAATGTGACTTAGGTAAATGGTTTCAGGCTCTCCCCTCCTGAGTTTGACAAACGTTCAGGATCAGAAAATGTGTGACTCACAGGTGCTGTAGCGTATGGCCACAGCTTCACTCTGAGCTCCATCTCCATAGAGTGCAGACAGTGATATCTCATACTCCTTAAGACACAGGACAACAGTTTATTGAGATATTGTATTTTTTTACTTCATAATATGTACTCCAACAATCCAATAGTTCTTCCCCACCTGTCTCAGGTCGCCTCCACTTAGTGAGGTAAGAAACATCATCATCAGCTGCAGCTTCCCAGCGCACTGTCATGTCACTGTCTGAGAAATTAGTTACCCTAAGGTCAGAAGGAGGAGGCACCTTCACTAGAAGATTCGTGCAAATTTGATATATTTGACTTCTCTGTTTTTTTCTCTCTGAATTATTTTTGAAAAGGAAAAATAATAATTTGAATGTGAGGCAAAACATGTATGGTGCTCGGTAAAGATGACACACCGACCCACTCCTTTTTTGTTTTGTTTTTTGTTTGAGAAAGTTTGTTTTCATATTAAAGCAGTGTCAGTGACGACATTCTACCCGACTACCACAGGTAAAGAAAAGCCTGAATCTGTAGATCTTTTTCTTTTCTTTTTGTCTAAAACACAAGAGATTAAAAAAAAAAAAAGCAGGGAAACATAGGAAATAATGTTTTGTCAGGCAATGACTTGTTGGCAGAAGAAGAGTGGTCCTTGGTAGCCATGACAACAAGGAGGTGTGTTTGTTGCTGGCAGGTAAAAGAAAAAAACCAAAGCAAAGAAAAAAAAGTCAGGGGAAGCCCAGGCTACGAGGGGTCATCCCTTGGAATTTTCAGTCCAAGATCGCCCGCCTGGACCTCCCCCTAGCAGGTGAACATACAGAGGCAGGTGAGCCGAGGGCTCGAACCCGGGCCTGTATGTTACTAACCTGCTAGCCCGCCACATGTGGCCACATGACGGGCGAAGAGAATGGGGCAAATTGTTCTATTTAAAGAGCACTACGCGCACATCGTGCGATCAGCCTTTTCCATTAGCTGGAGACCACACACTTTTGCACTCAAAAATAGCGGCGGGGCCTCAGTCTGTCTGTGGGGCATCGGGTATACCGGGCATTTGCCCGGTGGGCCGATGCTAATTTTGCCTTTTAAATGGCCCAATGTTTTGTTGTTGTCTTGTTTTCCTAACCGTGTAAACAGTGAAAGGTGGCGGATTGGACAGATGCTGGCAGACATGTAAAAATAACTCAGTTGTTTGGTAGTGGCTATGGTGGCGCTTTCACAGATTCAGTAAAATTAGCAAGTGGTGGAGGCCAGCAGCTGGATGGGGGAAAGGACTGGAGGTGGAGAGACCCAAGACGGCCGCCAGTCCGACTGTCAGGTGAAATGAGCTTCAGGTAAGAAGTTATGACCTGCAGTCTATCTGGGTCAAACCAAGTTTAGGTATAGTTTATTTTCCTTGTGCTAACTTGTGCTAATGTTGTGCTACAGTCAGTTACAATAACTCTTACTGTGTACTAGCTAGCATGATGGAGTTTCTGTACAGTTGGGTGGGTGCTATGATGTTACTGGTGAACTTTATTTTATTCATATGGTTAGTTAGTAGAGTTGCCAACCGTGCCATAAAAAACGGAATCCTCTGGTATTCAGAGTTAATATTATGCGTTTTGTATTGAGATGAAAATAAAAGCGATTTGTCCCGTACTTCAGCTACAATAAAAAAAAAGACACAAAGCTGGAGTTATTCTGTGTCTTTGCTGCACAGCTGCCTCTTCTTCTCTCATTCTCCCCCCTCCCTCTCCTGCTGCTACTTCAATCATGAAACTGATCAATGATCAGCTGATCAGCGTTTCTCTCTTGCTTGTTTATCTCCCGCTTTGCGCCAGAAAGAGGAAACTAGCGGAGGTCGTGTTAAACAGCAGAAGCGCCTTTAAACTTGATAAGCTGTTGTTAGAATTTATTTAATATTACTTTCTAGTATCAGCTGATGTTTGTTGGAGCCACAGCTGTAAAGCTGCTGGTCATGATATCGGTTTGGTTATCTGGTGAGAGGGAAACATGAAGATGAAACCAGGAGATGTCCTTACTGAATCATGAGCGCTGATCAGGTTATTCTCATTTAAAATTTCTAGCTTTCAACAAATAATTATCCGAATCTTACAACCAAAATTTTCATCTGATGTCAAATTTATAGAAATCCATTATTGTACATAGTAAGTTTTTTTCAGGGTCCCAACATAATTTCTTCAGAAGAAAGTACTGGACATGATGCCAGTATTTTCCCACATTTTCTAGATACTGTACTAGTACTTTGTGTAAAATGGCATCAAAAAGTCAGTTAAGTTTTATTCTTTCTCACCTGTCTTTCTGTCTCCTTTCACTTTTAAAAGGTTGCCATGTTATAAAAAATATTTTGCCCTGCCATGCTGTTTATTGATGTGGTAAATAAATAGTTTATGAAAATATCACTAAATCTGTCATTTATTATTTTTAATATTCAGTAATGGTCATGTCTCACCTCTAGTCTTCTCTGTCTTAATTTCAGGTTTCCACCATATGTTGTAGATAGTTCAGGAAGTTAACTCAACCAAGCAGTCTTTGGGTTTCAGCTAAGTACTGCTTAGAATACCAGAATAGGGAGGATGGTGTAGGTTTAAGTTTATTAGATTGATACGTATGTACCAACAAGACAGTGTACATCACTGTCACAACGACGTTTGTTTTCATTCAAAGGCTTTATGGTTTTTCCTATAATACCTGGTGGGCCGGTCTCTAGTCAAAATGCCCGGGCTGATTTTTTGTCCCAGTCCAGCCCTGATGTCTACTCTTGTTGTTCATATTTGTTATAAGACTGTCGAATAGTAGTTAAAACAATAAAGACCTATTGTGCCAGTATCACCATGACTCTTTCTTGTTTGTTCAGAATAACGACTGAACATGGCATTTTAGCGCTACCAAAAAGTGATTGTGGCCTATAACCTGTCACTGAAACAATATTTCGGCTTCAAACTTGTTGGATATATTCCAGAAGGGTTACATGTGATATATTATATCCCAAACACTCTCCAAGAACTGCTGAATAACTTTTAAAAGAACATTAATACCGATAATATGCCATTTTCAGCCTGCCAAAAAGTGATTGTGGACTATATCTTGTCACTGAAACAATATTTCTGCATCAAACTTGTTGGGTATCATCCAAAAGGGTTACATGTGACACATTATATCTCAAACAGTCTCTAAGGACTGTTGAATAACTATTAAAGGACCATTAATACCCATAATATGCCATTTTCGACCTGCCAAAAAGTGACTGTGGACTATAACTTGTCACTGAAATACTATTTCTGCTTCAAACTTGGTGGATGTCATTCAGAAGGGTCATTGTTACGCCCCAGTCTAGGGGTACAGGGATGCAACATAGGTTTGGAAAATTGCCCCGCCCTGGTCCCCAAAACCATACACAGAGGGAAAACCAATCTCTTAGTGAATGGTGGTTTATTTTTCTACACTGCAAAAATGAAGCTCCGGGGTGAACAAAGGCCAAAATAACAAACAAAACAAGCTAAGTCAGGAGGAGGTGCTATCTAAACCCTATGTGAAATCAAACATCAAACAAAAGACAAGCGCTACACCTAACTCCCTAACTGAAATAAACAGGAGAAAACAGTGCAAGGAAAACAATAAGGCAGCTCACCCCTTCTGTTCCAGTGCTATTTACAATGTGCTATTTACAATGAAAACTAATGTACACACTATATACAGAACTCAGAAGGTTGCACAAAGTCACAGGCACAAATGTCTCAGGTTTTGGAGGCCAGGGTCAGGTCTGCTGCTGCTGTCAGTGGCTGCCCCAGGACAACTGCTGGTGAGGGATTTTGAATGCGACCACATGATCGGCAGACCAATCGGCAGCCGTCTGCTCATCCACTCAGGGACCTGCAAAGACTTAAAGGCACAGACAAAGAAAACAACCACAAAACAACCACCAAAACAGATTATGGCCAGGGCCATAACAGTCATATGTCAAATTACATCTCAAACAGTCCCTCAGAACTGCTAAATTACCATTAAGGGAACAATAAAACTGACAATATGCAATTTTCAACCTGCCAAAAAGTGATTGTGGCCTATATCTTGTCACTGAAACAATATTTCTGCTTCAAACTTGTTGGGTATCATCCAAAAGGATGATATGTGGCACATCATATCCCAAACAGTCTCTAAGAAATGCTGAATAACTTTTAAAGGAACATTAACATACTAATATCCATTTTAAGCCTGCCAAAAAGTGATTGCCACCTATATCTTGTCACTGAAACAATATTTCTGCTTCAAACTTGTTGGATATCATCAGATGGGTTACACGTGACATATTATATCCCAACACTCCCAAGAACTGCTGAATAACTTTAAAGAACATTAATACCGATAATTGCCATTTTCAGCCTGCCAAAAAGTGATTGTGGACTATATCTGTCACTGAAACAATATTTCTGCTTCAAACTTGTTGGGTATCATCCAAAGGATGATAGTGGCACATCATATCCCAAACAGTCTCTAAGAAATGCTGAATAACTTTTAAAGGATCATTAATACCCATAATATGCCATTTTAAGCCTGCCAAAAAGTGATTGCCACCTATATCTTGTCACTGAAACAATGTTTCTGCTTCAAAATTGTTGGATATCATCCAGAAGGGTTACATGTGACATATTATATCCCAAACACTCTCCAAGAACTGCTGAATAACTTTTAAAAGAAATTAATACCAATAATGTCATTTTCGAGCTGCCAAAAAGTGATTGCTGCCTATAACTTGTCACTGAAACAATGTTTCTGCTTCAAAATTTTTGGATATCATCCAGAAGGGTTACATGTGACATATTAGATCCCAAACACTCTCCAGATCTGCTGAATAACTTTTAAAAGAACATTAATACCCATAATATGCCATTTTCAGCCTGCCAAAAAGTGATTGCCGCCTATATCTTGTCACTGAAAGAATATTTCTGCTTCAAACTTGCTGGAAGTCATTCAGATGGGTCATATGTCAAATATTATATCTCAAACAGTCCCTTAGAACTGCTGAATAACTTGTACAAGAACAATAACACTGATAATATGCCATTTTTCAGCCTGCCAAAAAGTGATTGTGGACTATAACTTGTCACTGAAACAATATTTCTGTTTCAAACTTGTTGGATATCATCCAGAAGGGTTACATGTGACATATTATATCCCAAACACTCTCCAAGATCTGCTGAATAACTTTTAAAGGAACATTAATACCCATAATATGCCATTTTCAGCCTGCCAAAAAGTGATTGCCGCCTATATCTTGTCACTGAAACACTATTTCTGCTTCAAACTTGCTGCATGTCATTCAGATGGGTCATATGTCAAATATTATATCTCAAACAGTCCCTTAGAACTGCTGAATAACTTGTACAAGAACAAAATATTTCAGCCTGCCAAAAAGTGATTGTGGACTATAACCTGTCACTGAAAACAATAGTTCTGCATCAAACTTGTTGGATATCATCCAGAAGGGTTACATGTGATATATTATATCCCAAAACCACTCTCCAAGAACTGCTGAATAACTTTTAAAAGAACATTAATACCGATAATATGTCATTTTCAACCTGTGCATAAAAGTCAAATTTCAAAAATGTTGTAATTCAAAATAATACAAAAAAAGGATTAGGAACACCAAGTAATAGGAAAGACAAAACAACGGTAATAAAAATGTCATTCCAATACAGCACTTATTAATTGAAACGAAAACCAAAAACAAATAACAATTACATCCAATTAAAGAAGAAACCACCAGTTAAAATAAACTAACAAATAGACCAGAAACAGGGGCTATAGCGGAAGCTCAACACCAGTAAACCATGGAACAACATATATATTAATTCTTTGCATACAGTAACTATGCTAACATGTTAGGAAACACAAAATAATTGAATAATCCTACAAACAAATTGCAATCAAAGCTGAACTCTAATGTTGTGAACAACACAGAAACACACACAGCAACACGAACATAAATTAATGAATTAATAAACAAATAAACAACCAATAAATATTATAGGAGACAACGATACAAAACAAGAAACATTTCAAAAACATTGAAAAATTGACAGCGACCCTAACTTTCTGACCAGCATGCTTCACAAACAAATGGGTTTTTTTTTTAGTCTTGCGGGGCTTCTTGGCACAGCTCCTGTGGTACCACCGTGGGTAAATCTTGCAGCCAGTATGAATTAGACAAAACAAGGTAACACGAGTATTTTGTTAAAAGTGTTATACAAATAAGTATGTAAATAACAATCTTGCAAAATACTAAATCCCTTTGAGGCAATAATAATTTTAGGTTACTTTACAAAAGTAAAAAGAAAAAAGCTTATTTTGTGACCCAGAAAGAGTAATATTTCAAACTCCGCCACTCTGTGTTCCTCCGCCACTGCCTCGTTTGAGTTTTTGGACGAAATGGATTCTGGGATATTGCATTTCGTCATTTCGAGCTGATTGCAGACCAGAACAGGCAAGATTTGTCCTTTTTTCTGCTCCTTTATGTCATCTGCACTTGTCTGTTTGTGACGTCTGCACTGTGCCGTGTTTTTGTTATTCAATAAATGCATTGCAAAAAAAAACCAACCAAAAAAAACAAAACAGGCAATCAGATTTTTTTTTGCATCCAAGTCTGTGATTGGCTGGTTTTGTGGCACAAATATAACGGTGTACAGAAAGAGTTGAGCGCGCACAGGCAGAAATGTTGAGAGCGCAAGCAACACAATGTGAGCAAGCACAAGTGCAAAAACTGAGCGACAGGGGCTGCTATTGTGTGTGTGTTTAGATAATAGCAAACACTGAAATACATTTTTTGCACGCAGCAATGAATTTTGTTCACTCAAATTTAGCTTTTCTTCGCTCAAAATAAATTTCTCCTCAAAATGCAACACTTGCACCTGCATTTTTTTTTTTACGTGCGCTCAGAATAGTGGCACAAAAATAACGCCATAGAAAGGAAGGGGCAGTGTTTGTACAAAATTCAAAGGAAAGTAGGAGAAATAAGGAGGTGGTCATATCGAGAATAGGATTTGGACATGCTGGTGTGAACACTACACTTTTCATGATAAGGAAAGATAAAACAGGGAAATGTGACAACTGTGGAGAAGACGAAACGATAGAACATGTCATCTTACACTGTCAGAAGTGCAGGTGGAGAGATGATAACTGACCCAAAACCTCAGTAAGATAAAAATGAAACTAGATCTTATTTATTTACTGCAAAAGGACTCTAGAAGTAAAGGTTATCAGGCCTTATTCCAGTTTTTAAAAGAGGGTAAATTGTTTGGGAGGATTTTAGTTGTTGTTTTGTTGTTTTTTGTTTTTGTTTTTTTTGTTTTTGTTTTGTTTTTGTTTTTTTTTTGGGGGGGGGGGGCGACGTTCCAGTTCACACTTCATACCAGTTGGTGGCGGTAATGCGCCATTCAGTTGTTTACCAACCGTCAATAAAATTTAGAAGAAGAAGAAGTCTAGCCGTTCATGACGATTTCGCTGACACCCAATTGGCGCGCCTTGTGTCCGTTTGCCTCACAGGTACGTTGAAGCAATTATAATAAAAAAAAACTGCGCACGGGTGGATTTGTGACACTCACAACAGGCTGTGTATTTGCTTTTAACCATGACGTTATTTGGCCGTGACAGTCAAACGTCCAACAGTTGAGCTAAGCTAAGCGGCTATTGCTTTTGCTAGCTAACGTCGGCTAACGTTGAACACCAAAGATGTACACGAGTAACGCGAGATATATAACTCTGCAGGACTTCCGCGTTCGCGTATGCAGGCATGAGAGGGTTCTGTTTTGTTAACTGACCTGTTAAAGCTAACATGACATAGTAGTCTTTTTCAAAAAGCAACTGTATGGTAAGATTTGCTAATCCGCATTTTATATTATATTTGGGCTGGGTTTACCACATGTAAGCACTAGCGTATGCGGATTTTTATCTTGATTTTTTATGTGTCTTTGGCTAAACTTTGAGAAAACCGGTGTGGCTACGTTAGGTATATGTACCAATAAAACATCGAGCATCTTGACAACCGAAGCCGTAAACAGACCGTTTCTGTACCCTGTCTCCAAGACTTGTTTTAGAAGGTAATAATTAGTCCTGTTCATCGATAGAAACGCGCTTTGTTTATGTTTATTTGATTTCCGTCAGCCTGCTTCCCTTTCACAAAACACAGCCGAACTAGTGCGAGAGTGAAGATGAAGAGATCCAAAGGCGGTGGTGACGAGGAAGCTCCCCGGCATAATGGCTCAGCGGGCCGAAGGAAAGCAGACCAGCAGCAAAGTGACGGGGACGAGGGTGGCAGTGACATCGGCCCAGCCGACCTGCAAGACGACGACAATGACCAGGGCCTGAGGAGAGAAATAAGGAGCAAATACAGAGACCTCATCAGCTCAGTGCAACGTGAGTGACTACAGGCCAGCAGGTTTGGGGATGGCCAAAGTTGTTGATTTGTATGTATTACAAACAAATCCTTGATGTGCTTTTCTTCTTGTTTTGTTTTTCAGAGAACAGGGAAGATATGCTGAGCCCTTCAAACAACAAACTAACAGAGGTTTTAGAGGAAGCAAACAAACTTTTTAAAGATGGTAGGTCTGATACATGTAAATGAATAACACATGCCAGCAGATCAATCCTTTAGACTTTACAGTTTTTTGGGGGGGTTTTGGTGGCAGTTCGACAAGCGAGAGAAGCAGCCCTGGATGCACAGCTCCTTGTTGTGGCTACAGACCTGGGGAAGGAGAAAGCTAGCCAGCTGTTCTCCGAGGGAACCGCTTTCGATCCCACTGCTTTTGCTGAGCATCTCGTGAGTATGATTACTGTATCATGTCTGTCCTTCAGTCACCTTGCACGAGTGGTCCATACAGACCTTGCAGTTTTGTACAGTTGCAGTATTTCTGTCTGGATTTGTAACTCGAGCTGCACATGCTTTTCTTTTACCTTAAGTTATGTATGGTTAAAAAAAGGCAAGGAGGGCAAAACAAAGCTGACAGGAGTTTGTTTAGTGGACTCATATGATGGCCAGACAAACCCCAGTAATCATGAATTGTTAAATATTTGTCTGTAGGGCTGTGTGATATGATTGAAATATATCAGATGATGAAATGAAAACATCTATCGTTTCATATTGTTCGCTATCATTTGTTTTGTGGTATCACAAAATACACTGTTTATGGCAATATTTTCTTAATTGTTTGGATGGTCATCGTGTGGATGCAGGCACAGAGAATACCAGCAGAAAGAGTATGGAGAGAGTTTACGGATGAGAAGCAAAAAAATAAACCTTAGACTCAAACATTAGAACAGGCTTTTACCCGCCGCACAGCTTGTAAGAAATACAAAGGAAATGGTGGCCGTTACAACTTGTATCTAAAAATATATAGTTTAATGTACTGCCCAAACACTTGACTCCAACTGAAAAGTGAAAACACTTCACACAAGTCGAGTTGCTTGAGATTCACAGAATTTACAGAAAATGGTGGATGAGAAATGTCTTATATTGGGATATGAGTCATATGGCACAGCCCTATGTTTCTTTATGATAACGCGGTAGCTATAGCAGCTTTGTACTAGTTTTTTTTCCTGCTCATTTAAGTGAGTTATACAGACACAAATGCTAATAAATGTAGGAAAATGTGCGATTTTTAACACAACTTCCAAAGCATCACATACTGCAGTGGTCATGTCTATGTTTCTCTACAGTTGTCTTTCATGGGTCTGAACCGACTAGAAGATGATGAAGACGAGCAGCAGAACACCGCTAATGGCTACCTGCCACAGGACGCCTGGCACCGATTGGCCAGGAGAGCAGAGTGCTGCTTTAGGACAGCACCCTCTTTCCACTACATGTGAGTGATTTAGCAAGTCTGTTTACTAGCTGGGACTGCAGTGCCAGGGTCTTTGCCTGCCAACTAAAAATAGACTGATGTTCTGTGAAGAAGCAAATTAATAACACAGAAATTTTCTTTCGACAAGCGCACGTGGTCTTCTGCCAGTCCATAAAAGTAGAATAAGTGGTTCCAGATTTGCTGCCAGCAATCAAAGCGTCCTTGAACAGCTCTTTGTCGTTTCCTAAAAACCTTCTTTTCTCTTAATTTTTTTTCTCTTCCACCGTTTGCTCCTCCTGTCTCATGGAGTGCAAATAACAAGTGCTTGAGTGATGCCAGGTTGTGTCGTTTGCTGTCATAGCCTGGGTATACTCAACTTTGTACTTTTGTCTCAAATGGCAAAACAAGTTTGTTGTTTCTACCTTTAACAGGAGGAGATTTCTTGCATATTTTACAAAGTATTTTGTGGTGTTGGAATTTCTTGGCTGTTGTTTATGCAGTCTGGGATTGTGTCGTTGTTGTGCCTGCTGGGAAATGTAAACGCATGACACTGTTGTACCACTCACATCAGGTTGCGACACTTTTATATCGCATAAAAATTTATGCTGGTATATTATGGATGGTATGATGTGGCACCAAAATTATACTGCAGCAGGGTAATGCTTACTCAGTCATACTCTGGCTTTTGCAGTCATGTGATGCTATTTTGAGAATTTGATGCTGTACGATGACGTGAATAAGGTCCCAGACACACAGTCAGCAACCCCCTGGCAACCAGCAGTCGTGATGGAGAGAGATGTGTATTTCCTGACCAGCTGGTGAATGGTTGCTGCCCGTCACATGGTGAAATTGGACACAAAGAGGTCGGCTGTTCTGCACAAATATCCTTCTTTTAATTGTTTTTCACTGGCAGATTGCTCCAGCTGCCTGTAGATTGCATGCAGGAAGCTTTTCTGTAGACACTTACCAGCAACTCTCCGAGTGGTCATTTTTTTTACTACCGCGATGGAGTTAGTTGGTGAGTGTTTGCAGACAAGTTGGTGTCTTCCATGGAAACTACAAAGCAATCTGCAGGACTAAAATGATCACAAGGAGGCTTTTGGTGTGGCACCCTCTTTATGGCTGATTCAACCTACCACTCACCAATCAGTCAGGGAAGACACAGTTTTCCCTCCCTGGTGGCGGTGTCATGTCCAATATGGTGGACAACTCAACAATGTGAGCATAATGTCATCAACGCAACCTCACCTGTGGATTTTACATATGAGAAGTTCTAAACAGAAGGCGCATTGTCAAATTATGGCGTAAGATGGAATAACACAGTGGTTTTATGTGGATACGTTTTCTGATTTTCGTTTTTTTTTTTTTTTTGTTTCTCATCCCTCTGGTTCTTTGCAGGATGGGCTCGTTCTATGCAGAACCACCTCCCCCAAAACAAAGGATAGAACGGCAAAGAAAAGCACCCAGCAAAGAAGCCAAAAGGATAATGCCTACTCAGGTAACTGAAATGACACTTCCATGGCTGCTGTTACCTACATGTAGTTTAAGATAAATGTAGTAGCCACCCGTCCCTGTTTCCATTTTCCACACATACACAAAGTTTCACCACATTATCCACCACATTGTTGGTATTTGGACCAAATGATCCCTGTGAATCTTCTTCTGTTGATTTGGAACCCCTGGAAGTTTATTTTAAAGCTATTATTAGTGATCTTGGTTTGAAGTTGGACAGTGATGTTAAATTAGACGGTAAATCAGAGCGGTCGTTAAGTCTAGTTTTCATCATTTAAGGCGATTGGCAACAGTCAATTTTTTTTCTTTCTAGGCAGCACTTTGAAACAGTGATCCATGCTTTTATTTCATCCCATCTGGATTACTGCAACTCTCTTTATGTGGGAGTCAGTGAGTCGCTACTCTTGCACCTGCAGCTGGTTCAAAATGCGGCTGCACGAATGTTAACAGGAACTTGTAAAACAGAGCATATAACCCCTCTCCTGGCCTTACTTACTGGCTGACCGTATATTTTAAAGTTCAACTTTAATCTTTTCACAATCTTACCCCACCGTACCTCTCTGAGCTTCTTCACCCCTACACACTCTCAAGTCAGCTGACCAGCTGCTCCTGGAAGTACTGAGATCCAGAAGGAATGTTAGGGGGACAGGGCCTTTTCTGTCGCTGCTTTAAATTATGGAATAACTTTCCCTTACATGTTAGAGAGGCCCCTTCACTGTAATCTTCATCTTTCAGAGCATATCTTGACTTTTTATTATCTAATTGTATTTCTTACAAATGAAATCAACAGATTTTTAAATTTATTTTTTTAATTTTGTGGACCTATCCCACTTATTCGGTGTGTCATTAAATGTCTTTTAGCTGAAGAAAATGGAAGAGTCGCAACAAGAAGCGACAGAAAAAGAAGTGGAAAGGATTCTGGGGTACCTGAAGAGTTATTACCAAGATGATCGTGAGTTTGAAGTCGACCTCAGAGACATCGCATGGCTGTGTAAACTATTAGTTGCTCACGTGTACTTTTTTCCCCTCTCCTTCTATCACAGCAACCTCACCAATATCATATTACGAGTTCGTCATTGACCCCAGCTCCTTTTCCCGGACAGTGGAGAACATCTTTCACACTTCTTTTCTGATCAGAGTAAGGAATTTACTAAAGATTTAAAGTGAACTCCAGTGCCTCCTGGTGACCATAAACAGGCATGACAGTTTCATTTGTGTTTCAGGATGGACTGGCAAGAATGTATCTTGATGAGGAGAAATTGCCATGTATAGGTGAGATGATGTGACACTTGTACTGTTCTGACTGGGGGATAGCATAGAAAATGCCTTGAGGTAAATGATGAAATACAACAATGTTTTCATGTTTCAGCTCCTGTAGAGGAGGGGGAGGTGGAAGCCGGAGGTTCCACCAGCCGTAAACAGTGTATCCTCTCTATCAGCCCAAAGATATGGAAGGTTAGCAGGTTTTGGCCTGAAGTGCACATTAATAAAAAGCACGGTAGCTACAATCAAGATTTTGTTTTGTGCCTGTGATATTAATTGTAAAGTTTGCTTTGTCCTTCTCAGGAGCTCATAGATGCCTTCGACATCAGAGATTCAATTATTCGGCCTCCAAACACACAGAATGACTGACAGACTACACCATCTTCCCCACTGAAAAACCTAAACATTGTTCTTAAACGTTTTACTTAATAAAATAAATAAATAAAGTGACGTGTTACAGTTTTATCAGTTGAGGTCAATGTATAATAATCGTTCTATTGCACATTTGTTTATTTTTTACTGCGTTTTAAGTTTGAATAATAAAAAATAAATAAATAAAAGTTTTTTAAAATTATTTTATTGCAACTCTTGAATATTGATACACAAAAGCCTTAACATAATATGCTTCTGATAATCTGAGCTTTGACATAACACATTGGTAGAAATGAAGGTTCCATGACTGGCAATGATCAAACCGGATATTAGCACAAACATCTCACACTAACTCACCATGGTGGTGGAAGATTTTTATTTCAGCTTGGTTAGCAGACACATGGCTTGGGTACCTTGGATTTACTCAGTTGACCTTGAACTTCATTGTGAGGTCATCTGTACAACAGTTAAGATTTAACCAACATGGGTAATGTAACAGGACAATGATCCCAAGCAAGCAGCAAGTATGCAACAGAAAGGCTGTAAAAGAGAAGAATGGAAGTGTGGCAATGATCGAGTCAAAGTCCAGACCTCAAGCTGACTGAAATGCTGTGGCGAGACCTTAAAAAAAGCAGTGCAAATGCCCGCAAACCTCAATAAAGTGAAGCAACATAAAGACAGATGGGCTAAAGTTGTTCCATAACAATGTGAAAGACCGATGAAGTCACATAAACAGTGATTGCTTTAAGTTGCTGCTGACAGCAGTTCTACTTGCGGCTAATTTATTTTTCACAGAACTGTATATCGTTAGTGCAAGAAAGTTTGCAGTAAGGATTGTTTTGATATTTTGTTCATATCCCATAATTTCCTATGACGGATTAGTCTGTCCATGACATAGGAGTCTTAAGTCTTGCGCGAATCAAGGGAAAGGGAAAGTCAGGTTTCTTTTTCCACTGGTTTTCTTCATGTAAACCTACTATGAAGCGTGATCACTGGAGTGCCGGTTTCTGCAGCTGGTCTGATCCCTGGACCATGTCAGAATCATTTATCTGCCTGTATTTATGATGCATGGTTGTCTCAACTGGAAATTTTGTGAGTTGCTCATTTTTAAGGAGCCAAAATGTTATCTTAGTGATATTAGACTGCAGAGTCCGTGCATACTGATGTTTTGGCCAACCTACCCTTACATATTTTTTAACCTTAGAGGTTCTATATCACTTCACAGTGTATTTATACACATACTCACGCACAAGCAGCCATTCAAAGCCCTGGCCTGGCACCGGGAACAATTTAGGCTTCAGGATGTCTTCCAAGACCAGTCTGTTTTTTGCTTGTTTGTATAATTAGATTCCTTACAGTGGAAAGTCATGCTACATTAGACACAACCCAGGCCAAAACAGGCCAGACACAGTGCTTTTCTATTGATCCTCCAAGTTTGGAGAGGAGGTTTTCATCACAGAAGAGACCACTCCCTTCAGGAGAAGAATGATTCATCATAGGATAAAGGTGATATCTCAAAACAACTTTGTAGAATCTGCCTTTATGCCTCTTTCTAAGGAGAAAAGGGACCCAAACAATGCCTGCAAAATACCCCCAGAAGCATAACAGGGAGCAGCCTCTGACCTCCTCTCTGTAGATGTCAGGAACTCATCAGGTATAGATATATCCCTGTTACTATGCTACAAAAATGTAACAAAAAGGTTGAGTTAAACAATAAACAGCTAAATCGATAAACAGCTAAAAGATAAAAGTTCTTTATTCTGTTTTGCTATTGGGTTTCTTTTTTATTCCATATTGGCTGAGTGAATATCAGTATGATCGAATTCATTTGGCTGAATGCACTGATACTATCAAACATACCCATCATGATGATGTACCAGCATCATCTTGGTTCTTTTAAAGAGACAGGCACACTTTGTGCTGCCTCCCATCTCTTCCTCTCTCCCACTCTGAGCTTTTTTCCCTCCAAAGCAGTGCTTCAGTCTGCTCACCCTGTGCACTGATGTAGAGTGAGGCTGCATTAAGACAGGAAAGAGTGGCTCCCTTTTTTCACTCTGATTTGATTTAGGTTGGACTCCTTATGTAATGTAGATTTTATATAACAATGGCTTGAAAATATATGTCAGAGGGACATCATGGGCAATGCAATGCAGAGCGTTTATTAGTCGTTGAGGGACACACTCACACAGACACAGAGGCGTGCACACCCTCACTCTGTAGCTCCTGCAGAGATCTTCCTGCTTTGGCAATGCTGAGTCTGACTAACAACGATGCAGTTCTGCAGAAAGGTGCTTTGCCAGCCGTGTAGTGCCAGAGTCACTTCACCAGAGGAGGACATGGAATACAAGATGGGGAGCTGCATCGGAATCCCACACGGCAAGGTAAACAGAGGAGAGGTGGAAAACTGTGGGGCTGTCAGAGACTGGCTGCAGCATTGCATCCATGTCTGTGGGACTGAGCAGGGGATAGCATGGGAGAAGAAACATAGCAGGTTTTACTGGTCAAGTGCTGAGTCTTTACTGAGGAGAAAGCGGGGAGAGGGAAGGTGCATTCAAGTGTTGGAGGAGGGGCGATGTCAGCAGTAAAAAAGGAGCTGCGGAGACAGATCAGGGAGTAGGGAAAGGAGGAGCTGAGTATAAACGTGAGAGTGTGAGGCTGATCGTAGTCGAGGAAAGATGGGAGACAGACTGACAAGAGAAGGGATTGTTTACATCTGCAGATTCATTTAGTCCACAGCCTACAAATAAGGAAAATCTATAACAAGTGTGTTTGGTGAACAACGCGTGTACTGTTATTTATAGGGATGATGCTATCAGCACACACTGGGGCGCTTGGCTGAAAATAGCCTTTGAAGATGGCAGATGTGAGGATCCAAAAAACATTTAAAGCCTCTCTGTTGTCAAATCTGTAACTTGGGCTCCTGTTTGTTATTCTTCCCATCTGTCAGGTTGCTGTGTGAGTGTGTTGGTGTTGTCCTTACACGTCAGTCACAGGGAAATCTACAGGGAGGTGTTGGACTTAAAAGAGGACCACCAGACTGAAATCGAGGGGATCAGTAGATGTTAAGGTGTAGATATTAAAGGATGCTACAGGTGGTTTGGACACTTTAACGCCATCTGCAGCCTCTTACGTGACAAGTGAGGTCTGACATGCCGTCCTCTCCATAACGTGTGTCTTTGTTTACAATCCCTCGGCCCACTGACTCCCTGAGCAGACATGGCTTCCCCAGCTCCAGTTCGGTCTCCTCCCCTCCCTCCCTCCCTTGATCCTGTCCCAACTTCTGTCCCTGTCCTGCGTCCAGTGCAAAAATAGCAACAGAGGAACCGGGGCTCCTCAGAAGACAGGACAGAAACACTGGCCTTGAGTCTGACAGTAAACACAGGTTGGAGGGGTTTGTCAAAGCTGGGGGGCACACACTGTAGCAGAAAAAAGACTTTTGTTTGGCGTGGTGAGTAGTTTTTTGGTGAGTTGCAGCTGTGTTAAAACTTTGGATTATATTACGGTGACATTGTTAAAACCTGTACTGAGATTAGTGTGACTGTATTCGATTAAGTGTGAGTGTTTACGGTTACTGGTGGGCATGATGGTGAATATGGGTTTAATCACAAATGTATCAACTTTATATGCACATCAATGCTTTGCAAAGTTCTGAGAAATTACGTGTTGTGTTGTTTAGTTTGGCGGTTTGTTTACCCGCTGATGGACAAACTCATATTTGTCTGACCAAAGACATTCATGGCTCTGAGCCAAACCCGTGAACTTAAAAGATTACTCACGTTGAGTGATGGTCAGGCCGTGATGAGGTGAGAAGAGAACTGGCAACAGCCTAATCACATGATTTCCCCTCAGTGCTTTCTGGGCTGCCAAAAAGCCCCGAAACACTGCTGCCACTTAAAGTGCACACGTGTCACTATAGGGGCTGAAATTACACCCCAATCACACAAATAGCAAGCAGGCGAGCAGGGCCGATAAGCTGCCGCAGCACAGAATAGGTGTGATTTAATATGTGAGGATAGGATGCCCATTTTGTCTTTTGTTTTAATGTAAAAATGTGAGACAAAAAATGATTTCAGGCCATGCTTTGACTGCACGGATGGACTATACGGCCTCTGCGTTCTTTTGGAAATCTAGTTTGTGTGACAAAATTGCGCATAAGACTGTAATAAACATCAACAGCAGTGAACAGGGCAAATATCTATTTATAAAGTCTTGCATATTCAGGTCAGTGCTTTCTGACTAAACACAGAGCTACCACGCAGTCCCTGCAGTCATACAGGGAATGCATGAACGGGCCTTTCCCTTTCACGGCTCAGCTGCATTACAGACAACACAAAAGTATCCTCACAAGACAGGGAGATGATTGTGAGAGAATATTTCTGCATCTGATATATCCTCCAATGTGCTGATGCATGGATGCTCTGATGCTGGGAGTCCGTTTGTTTCATGTCTTTTAGACATGAGGTTATACAAAGTTACTGCAGCTGGAGATTAATCTAACTAATACACATTTCATGTTTAGAACAATTAAAAAAAATAATTCAACTGTCCTTCTACCAACGAAGCTCCAGCTTTCCCACATTTAAGGCCACATCAGCAGACTTGAAACCTGCACTTTGGTCTTGGTGTAAGGTTCTTGCATCAGACGTCCCTAATCTCTAAAACAACGCACACTTACAATTCCCCCTCACTCCACAGAAGTTTAACCTCATACCAAAGACTTTTAATCCTGTGACGCAGGAGTCTGTGACTACTGAGGGATGGCTGTTCAGACTCCAGGTCTCCTTGTTGACCTTGCTGTACGCTGATGGTGTCTCTGTTGCTAGTTTCTTACAGCCAGCTGATGTGAGAGGCTGTTGCTCTGGGCAGTTGTGGCCCTGCAGCTGGGTAAGCCATGGGGAACGAGAGCAGCACGACTGAGACATTGGTAAGGGCAAGCTTGCAGACGTTGGATAGCTAGGATCTCTACTTGCTGCTATGCACACCTTGAGCTCTTTTAACTAACACAGTCGCATGAATACTAACTTTTTGCTTCGGTGAAATACACGGGCTTTAAATGCTGAGGCTTGTCTAATGAGCATTTAGATAAGATAACATGGCTTGTCTTATTTTGTGATTTACCCTCGTAAAGCTGCGATAAAGATCAGATGTGTTATTTAATGACTCACAGCATGTGTCTTAATCTATGCCCATTGCTACACACCCTAATAATAATTCATGCCTTTATGATGTTTAGAAGGCCGCTGCGTGTCTCATTATTGCAATGTTGCTGTTGTGCACTTCTAATAACAAAGACAAACACACCAGAAAAAGGACACCTATAGAAAAACGGGAATTTAAAATGTGACTGAAGGACTTCAGAAGTGGAATTCTGGATTAACCTAATAGGATTAATTTAAACATTTGACTCATGAGCTATATGCTCCAGCACTAAGTACTCACAGACTGACTGAGCTTAACATGCTACTCCCCTTAAAAAAAAAAATAGTGGCGAGTTGTTTTCAGTGCACTCTGCATGCAACTGCTTCTATCTAATGTAAAGTTGTTCCTTTAAAAATCTCTTTGTGAACCATTTCATTCCCTCGTTACAGCCAGAAGAGGGCGCTGCAGAAAATGTTGTTCTGTTGCCACCTAAGGAAAGTCAAAATGACTCCGTGCAGGTACAATGTGTGTGTGTACGTGTGACTGCCACTTTGATAATATTAGCTTGTGTGTGGATACGATATTTGTAGTGCTCACAGGTACGGATGGCTGTGGCTTTTGTTTTTGTTTTGTTTTTGTTTTTTGTTTTGGGGTGGGGGGTATTACCACTCAAACTGTGCCTGTTCGTAGCAACTTTCATCATGATCAAGTCACCATAACCCATTCATGCCATGTGAAAGGTGAAAGTTGTTTTTTTCATGGTAAAACCTTTAAAAACAGTGAACTGTCATATCAGTATGTTTAATCATGTGGTGATGACGCACTTGAACCTCATCGAAAGGTCATATTTAAAGCAGGAAGCTGCGGTCAATGCAGGAAGAAATTGTGGTGCACATTCATAAGTTTTTTTTTAACTACTCAACTATTATTGTGTGATGTGCAATGAACAATGTAATGAACGTTTATGCATATAAACATTATTTAACATGTTTTCAATAGAGTGTAATATTAGATGAAAAAGACAGAGAAAATGAAAAAAGAAAAGCACGAATATCATAGCATTTATCGTTTTAAAGATTTGATATAAAATTTCAATTTGTTCACGATAATTTGAGGCGTGGTTTCATAATTCTGCTTTGCATAAGAAATGTGGCTATACACAAAATAACATTACAGCACAATTAGTAATTTTTGTTTTATAAAATTAGGCCAAATCAGATTCTTCTTGGTTGTTATTTTTATATTTTCATTCTTATTAAACTCTAGTCTTATGTCAGTCAGAATTTTAAAATGAGTCTGTTGATTGAGTTTTTATTAAATTCTTGTTTTGCCTTCTGTGGAATAGTTTATTCCGTGAGACAGCTTCTTATGGAGCTGTTGTTAAGTTTCTTATCCAGAATTGACATCTCTTGATTGACAGCGGGGTGAGCTGTGGCTCTAAAGGGCATACATGCCCACGTTTACGTGTAACCACAGCTTCCTAGAGCGTAACCTGATCCTCTCTTTGGGGGTCACTGCAGGCCTGACTCTTGGCCCAATTCCCAGCATTCACCTGCAGAGGCACTGTCAATGCTACCAACCACAAGACACAGCAGCAAGAGAAAGGGGGAGGAGGTGAATAGGGAAGGAAAGAAAAGAAAAGAGGGAAAGTTCTTAGACTAGGAGGAGGAGACAGAAGGAGAGCTGAGTGGAAAGAGTTTACAGTAGAGGGGGAGGAGAATGCTCAGCACTTCCACGAGGCCAGCGCAAGTCAAGTTAGTCAGTCTCAGCAGCAGCAGCAGGTTTGGTAGTGTAGTGTTTCTAGAGACCACACACACACATACACACACTGGAAGAAACAGAGGAGGCTCATGGAAATTTAAAGGGGGAGCGGCAGTGACTCTACAAAGAGGACAGGGCTGTGGAGAGGAGGAGAAGGAAGTACAGGAGAGGAGGAGCGGGAGCGTCAGCAGCATGTGTTGCAGCATGTTTGTGTTCTCGACTGCCCTCCTTCAAAACACAGAGCCCTGCAGAGCCTGCCTGCACAGTGTGAGCATAGAATAAGGGTAGCAGAGGAGCTGCACTGCACTGTAGAGTCACCTTCAGGACAGTGGAGCACACTGCTGGGTAAGTGCAAGAGAGATGAAATGAGATAAAGCTCGTAGGACGTGCAATCAAAGGTGTGTTTTATACAGGAGGGTGGATGGAGTGGATATGTTGAGTCGGTTTTGTGTGTCTGTGGGTGAAGAGGGGACCTGTTCCTTCTTCAGCACTCCTCTTTCATGTTTACAGCAGTCATGTGTGAAGCATTAAGGCTTTTTTTCAGGGCTCGAGCATTGACGTTTTGAATAGAGAGTATTTGCTGCACAGGCAGTAATAGCCAGTCAGCCTCGCTGTCTCTCACTGTGGCTTTTCGTTTAGTTCCTGTGGGTTAAATATTAACAAAAGGTGCTTTCTGCGTAGGGATCGAACAAACGAAGAGCAGGTGTGATTTTCCACCTTCTTGACTTTCCACATGTGACCCCCACTCATGACCTTTTAAGAAATGTTGAATGAGTGTTTGCTGTAAACTTTGGCGTGCTTTTCCTCGTCATTCTCTCATTTGAGAAAAGGTACGGGTTGTATGTTTTCTGTCTTTTGCATGACAGGCAGGAAACAGGAAACTCGACACATGGCAACATACAGTTTTCTCATGACTGTGCTGATCCCAGCATGCATCACTGTTAAGGTGTGAAGGAATTGTTTTAACACCTGATTATATAACATTAATCCGGAAAATAGGAGCAGCAGGGAGATCACAGACATTCAGAGTGACACTCATACCTGCAGCAGGCCTTTTTTTTTGCATCCAGTTTCTTTTAATGTTTTATCTTCTCTTCTGCAGCCAGTTGTGTAGCTGGGTTTCTTGCTACAACAAGAAAAAAAAGAATCTAAATTAGAACATTTAAAAATAAACTAAGACGGCATGACACCATTCTTGTGCAAATGTCTTTTAAAAGTCTAGCACACAATTTTTGTGTGTGTTCATGCAAGCACATTCTGTGCTTAATATGTCCCACACAGGAGGCTCTTTGTGGTCACACAGGTGAGGCCAGTGACTCAGAGCCTGCAGCACAAATTTATTTGTTAATGTGTCTCCAGTTTCCACATTAAGGAAATACAGCGCTAAAGCGAAGCTCCAGCGTAAGTTGGTGTTTTTCTAGTCGGTCTTGAATATATTTTTTTGTTTCTGGCTTGAAATAGTTTGCAGCATTACTGTAATCACATCATATGAGTGAAGACGCTAAAGCAAGTGTATATAAGGTCAAACTTGCTCTCGTGTAAGTGCTACATTGAATTGATTTAACCTTCGTTTCTGCTTGCAATGACTGCACGCCAGCTATGAGTGATTCATAAATAATCAATGTGCTTTAATACTGAATCTCAGCAGATCCTCAAAGGATATCATTACCACTGTGTGGCTGTATCCATACTCACACGTGAAATCAACTCACTGGCTAAAATCAGGATCTCTGTGTAAAAAAGGAAACACTAAATATAACAGGCAGGGCTGTGTTAGATCTCTAAATCTGGACGCGCGAAACAAATGAAAAGAAATAAGAAAAATAACCTCCGACTCTCCACCTCCATCCACAGACAAGAGCACCCCAGCTCTATTGCATTGCAGCTTAGCTGAGTGTTGTGCACCGTGAGGCTGTTATTGTCCTCATAGCGAGTGCTGTGGCTGTGGCTATATCCTTTCCAACTGACTGTTGAACAATCAGGAAATAAAAAGCAGATGAGAGTTCAGATTATTTCATTTACTGTATTTCAGGTTGCTTGGAAAAATGATTGGCTCAGATAAAGACACATCTGAAGCAGAAGATATCATCCAAAATACCTGCTCTTGTCTGTGCTGCTTAATTACGCTTGTCACCATCCAACAAAACTGGTTTGGCTTTAATGATTATTATTTCAACACCTTGGGAAAAAATACATTTGTATTTCCTCAGAGGTGTTTGTGAGGTGGAAAGTACTTCTGATGACAATATTTTTCAATTCATTAGTTGTTTTTTGTCCCATTCAGAGGACATGCTCAAATGTGGGGTGTAAACAAAGCTGCAGAGATTAAACTGCAGTGAGCCGGGATAAATGCTAGGATTTAATACTGGAAATAATCTTTTAATAGCATAAGAAAAGCAAGTTGAGAGACGTATCAGATAAGACGTCTGAGTGGAAGGACGTAGTTCAGCCAGTGTGGCCTTTACATTATAACAAACAAACACATGGGTGGAGTTATCTGCTCATGTGATGTCTGGCTTTGAGCATTAATTTGTGGGTGTTCCCGTGTTTGCCCGCGACATGATCACACTTGCAAGTATACACGTGTGTGTGTGTGTTGTGTGGCAGAGACTCCCTCGTGTAGCTCACTGGTATCCTTCACCGTTCCTGCAGGCTGAAGCTCGAGCCGAGAGTTCGACCCAGAGGGACGACGGAGCGCTACTGACCGAGGTTTCCACCAGCCAGCACAGCCTGCTGTCTCAGCCCGTGCTGCCAGACATCCCAGTCATCACCGGGGTGGAGGAGAGCCGAGGCACGGCAGCAGACCAGGAGGACAAGGAGGAGCTTGAGTTTCCTCACGACCTGCTGCCCAGTTTAGATTTCAGCAGCGAGCTCAACATCTGGGAGTCCTCACTGGGGTAAGTGGAGGGGTTACACACACATACACACAGACTTTTACACTTCAGAAGACATAACTTCCTGGATACTTACTCCAACTCTAACCATAATCACTACTCCTCTAACCTGAAGCCCTGCACTCACCCTAAACAAAATCTTCCCCCTTAAATTGAATCTTTTATATAATTGGTGACATCTGGTGGCGTTACATAACAGATCTGCGCCCAAACACAGACTGTACTTGTAACACCACAACCATTTTGGGATGGTTCCAAGTTATGCCGATTTACAGAGGTCCTTTTAACTACTCTGACTTAAGAATTGAGGTAATGCTTTGGCAATTTGTTTTTGGCTTTATCATGCATAATCAGATGAGGATTATCAGGTTTGATTTGCTGCTACAAGTGGCAAAAAATCATTGAGACAGAGCTGATTCTTAGTGCTGGTGGCAGAATTGATAGTGCAAGATTAAACCTGGCAGTTTTGTTAATGTCATCTTAAACATCAGTGACGATCACAAAATGAAGAAAGACTCATTCTAGAAAGACTCTTTAGTACTGAGGAATGTAAACGGCTACAATTGTTTGGTTTCTTTGTCTACTTGCCGATAAAAGTAAGTATTCTTCTTTTTCCATTAGTGACAAATAGGCCTCATAAATTACTACCCACGCATTTTTTTGCTGGCTTTGTGTACCGCAGGTGATTTTAAAGGCCTGAAAAATGAATTTTCCTTTTTCTCCTTCTCACGACTTGAACAGATTCGTGTGTTTGGGATATTTTTTTGTCATAACTTTCTGGTTTTTCTCAAGTTTCTCTTTTTCTAGTTTAAAGTGAGCAATACTGAAAACATATATCTCCGAAAAAAAGGATAGAAGTTTGGGAAAAATATCAAAATAAGCTGACATGTTAACATATTTTCTTATATTGCCAGAACTGTCCGTCAGTTGTTCCTAATACTTCTCATAATAAATATTAAATGTAGATTCAGTTTGCCCTTAGAGCTTTAATTGTCTGTGTAATAATAGACAATTCGATATATACCCAATCAGAATGCTCTGTTAGCTGGAACATCTGCAGTTTCCATGTATTTCCTTCATCGTTACATTTTTTTTTACATTTAAAGGGAAAAGGGGTCCAACCTAGACTAGCAAGGAATAACTAATAAAGTGGCCAGTATGTGCATACACTAATAATACTGTATAATACGTTAAATATTACGTTTTCTTAATTTATGGCTGTGAGGAAACACACTTGTAACAGTTTATTTAGTCAGAGTGAAAGCAAACCTGTTGTTGATTTGCTTCATGTGTGAATATGTCTGCATATGTGTGTGTGGGTTTGTGTTAGCAGAGCTAAAACCAGCTCAGGTGACAGGAAATGTGAACAGGTGAACCCCCTGCTGGCGGGTCTGCAGCATCACATAGAAGTCAGTCAACCATTGCTGTTTCAAGATTCAAGGTACCTCATAGGTTCAGCATGATGATGGCTAGACGGCTGTCCTCTGTGCTGTCAGCAGAAGGCGTGGGAAATTAGGGAGCATGGAGAGGAACAAGAAGATGGCAGGGTGATCTAATGTTTCTAACTTATGCTCGAGCGTGATGGGTATGATTGCTGTGGCTCTGCAGCAATCACGCCTTAACATGGTCTGATGTGGTCGGTGTTGCCTGACGCCTGCTTTTATCTAAAGTTAAATGCACTAATTCTTCTGATGCTTTGATGTCTTCTGTCAACCAGAAGTATAAGTATCATTGCTTGATGTGAATTTGTAAAAATGTACAGGTAAAACAAGTGAAAGCTTTGAATAACTAGAAATATCAAAACTTCAGAAAGGACAAATCATTTGAAAAAGCAGAGTTCCTGCTTTGTTGCGTAGTAAAACTGGACACCTGCACACAGTTTAGTCTGTTTTGCTTCTCCACCCTTTAGCAGAGACTGCCAAGTGAACATGTGAGGACAGACGCTGTGTTTACAAGGATCTGGCAGAGTCTTTATGCAGAAGTCATGTGTGACTGTGTTAACCAATCCCTCGTAGTGATCCTCGGTGATATTCCTACTCGCTTTATCGGAACTTCTTTAGAAAAGAATGCGTTAAAATAACGAAACTTGAACAGACCATGCTATGACGATTATAGCTTAATAATGATGGTTATTCTCTGTAGTCAGACAGCATGAAAGATTAAGATGGTCCCTCATTTTCCTTTAATGCAGGTAATGTTTTAGCAGTGACTCAGCAGGTGCAGATGAATGGCATTAAAGTAGCACGAATGCTAAATTATTTAGGCTATAAAACTGTTTCCAGTAACCCAGAAACTACCCATCACTGTAATCAGGATGAATGACTTGACACTATTTCTCATTATATATAATCAAACTAATGTATGATGAGACTACAGTAAATAATTTATAGTTCCAATAAGAAATTAAATCATTTTAATTAGATGATAAATTTCGCTAGGCTTTTAAGCTTTTGATACACACTGAAAATAAGAAAGTCATACCAAAAAACTGAGATGCTGAAGGCGTGTTTGCAGCAGGGTTTGAAATAGGTGAGTAAAACTGCACAAATGCTACTTACTGCAATGAAATTTTGGAGTGCATTCCATTAACAACCGTCTTGTATTCTTATAAACGGCTGATATTATTTCTGTAAGAGAATCTGTATCTTAGAAAAGGCATCCAGGTTGCAGTTGTGGTGTCATCTGGTGCATGTCACAGAGTGCTGTGTCAGAGCATGGCCTTCTACTGGGCAGCTGTTTCTGTGTACTCCTAACTCTGTCACCCTACCCTTGCCTCAGGCCTCACGGCTGCGACCCACTTGTCGCAGATGTCCAGCTCTTAACTCAGCCTGCTGCCACACCTTACCCGGGTAACAGACCCCTGGCCCCTTCCCCATCCACATTCTTAGACCGGGAACTCCAAGAGGCCTTCCAAGAATGTGAAGAACAACTGGTGTCACTAGGCATAGTCACGCCCACTCAGCCTTGCAGCCCCGAGCCCGGGACGTGGTGCAATGAAGGGAATACAACCGGAAAAGTGATGGTTAACAAGTCCAGTGAGTCATCGTCTCCACCTCCAATCGTTGTCCAGCTAGGACATAGCAACGGGGGCCATGGAAACAGGAATGCACATGGAAACAGTGAGACAGCAGACAGTCAGAAGGATACAGTTGTGTTTAGTTTTAGGGATTACATACTAGGCACTGTGAATAATGATGGGACGCAGAGACTGAAAACCTGAAAGCAGAAAAAGAATTAAGACAGATGAAGAGAAGGAAGCACCCACGCAAAATTACAAGTTAGAAATGCCAACATATCAGCTGGAGAACAACAAAACAGGCTGTGTTTAGTGATCATACAACGATCTAAGACAGGGAAATGCTAATTCCAGTGCATCTGTGGGGGGGAGTAGCACTGTAGACTCTGAATGTAGTGATTAGGAAGAAAGACACGGAGGCAAAGACAGACAAAGAAGAAATCTAAGTGATGATTTCAGTGCTGGTGTTTTGTTTTTGAAACAAAGGTAGGTAATTCAGCTTTGGAAACATCAGAGCGTAGCCCTCGTTTAAGGGATAGAGACGCATTACCAGAGCTGCAATCAAAAGGACAGACAGGAGCAGGCAAGCACACTGTGGAGCAGGAATCAGACACATACAAGCAGAGTTCAGCTGGTGATAAACAGGCCGCCCAGAACAAAGAGGCAAAGAAAAAGAGACACAGGAAAAGAAAAAGATGGAGAAAAGCCCGGAAACTGGGCAGGAGGCACGCACAGCAGTGCAATCTGAAAATGAAGTCATAAATGCTGGAAATCCCACCGATTCACCTTCAGGTCCTGTGATTTGTGGGCAACACCCTGACAACAGGCTTGATTACAAGGAGCAGCTTGAAGGAAAACCCACATCCAGCTCCCTACTATCATCTCCTCATAGCAGTCAGGATCATCTTACTCCCTCAGCCTGTTCACCTGCACCCATGCGGGCTCTTTTGCAGAAGCCTCATCAATCAGACAACCATAATGATGCCCTAAGCAGCATAAATCAAAGCTCCAATGAAAGCCTGCAGTGGGGGCAACATGTAAACGGAGGTGAAACCAGCAACCAAAATATACCCGTGACACATGTCCAAAATATAGCGATCAATCAAGCTGCTTCTAGTGATAAGAGATCAGATACACAAACATGCCAGGCTTCAGTTACAGAAGCAAAAATACTCACACCCGAGAATCACGTCCCACTCTCCAACAGCCGAACTTGTGTGGGAGAGAGTTGCATGGAGAGCGTCCTTGAAGAGGCTTTAG